>NC_135891.1:4146569-4391631 GCF_964194155.1 Cetorhinus maximus | reverse complement strand
GGGGTGGAGAGTGGGGGGGGTTGGGGTGGAGAGTGGGGGGGGGGTTGGGGTGGAGAGTGGGGGGTGGTTGGGGTGGAGAGTGGGGGGGTTGGGGTGGAGAGTGGGGGGGTTGGGGTGGGGGGTGGGGTGGGGGGTGGAGAGTGGGGGTGGAGAGTGGTTGGGGTGGAGAGTGGGGGGTGGTTGGGGTGGAGAGTGGGGGGTGGTTGGGGTGGAGAGTGGGGGGTGGTTGGGGCGAGAGTGGGGGGTGGTTGGGGTGGAGAGTGGGGGGTGGTTGGGGTGGAGAGTGGGGGGGAGGTTGGGGTGGAGAGTGGGGGGGAGGTTGGGGTGGAGAGTGGGGGGGAGGTTGGGGTGGAGAGTGGGGGGTGGTTGGGGTGGAGAGTGGGGGGTGGTTGGGGTGGAGAGTGGGGGGTGGTTGGGGTGGAGAGTGGGGGTGGTTGGGTGGAGAGTGGGGGAGGTTGGGGTGGAGAGTGGGGAGGTTGGGGTGGAGAGTGGGGCAGAGGTGGGGATAACAAAATGGGGATGAATGGAGTGAGTAGGTGAGGGGTAGAGGGGTTGCAGGGAGGCAAAAGTTGGGCAGAGAGTGAGTGCGGTGAAGGCGATGTGGCTCTTTTCCTGTGAAAGTCAGAGTTGCAGATTCTCCCGAAAACTCGGATTATACCATTCCAACAACAGCAATAGGAATGGTTTCCATCTCTCATCTGTAACGTCTGCCTGTTGCTTGATGTCCCAGTCTGGACACGCAGTCTATAGCTGGGAAAACAATTATTTTTTAAATGCTTAAAACTTCTCAGGATTAACCTCATCAGATTAAAAATAAAACTGGTTGAAGGCTCTTGGGAATAATCCTCAAATCCAAGTGGGATCGTACGGCTCCCTCGGTCAGTTTGAGCGGGTTTTTCTGTTACTGTCAGTTGTAATCGGAACGCTGAATAAATGGAGAGAGATTTTCTTCCGTCATTGCAGCAGGTTCCCCGACTTTGTACCAGGAATATCCCAGTCCAGGCACACTTCAATTCGGAGTCAAGTGGACTGGGAACCAATGAACAGGCATCTCTTCACAGGTCACTGAATCCAGGAGCGTCCAGGCAGGTTCAAGCGTCGGGTGATAACCAGTCACAAAATAAGCATCACACAGTGATCTCCCTGAAATACACACCTGTTTAGCGAATTTATTGCCCAGTCAGGCTAAACGCTGTATTGTTATATTAAAAAAAGGGATATCAGGAGGGAAGAAATCCCATTTACATCCCGGCCGCCTCGAAACGCTTTACAACAAATTATTTTTTTACATATAAAGTAGTCACTGTTGGAATGTAGGGAACCACGAAAGACAATTTGCGCACCGCAAACTCCCACAAAGAATAGAACAGTAAACACAACTCCTGGCTGGAGCCCAGACCCGCTTTTAATTCTCCTGCTGGTATTTTCGCAATTATTTTAATGAGGCGATTTAATGATTTCTGTCCTATATTCCTGAGGATCATGTTAGACAGGTCCGAAATCACCATTCAGTCAGTGCGCTGTTGGCCAGGCAGCGGGAGCCCCAAATTCACTGACAGTAAGTCTCACTCCACACCACCTCATCCGACATAGAAACCATCTCCTGTCGGAGAAAGACTGAGAAGCCGACAGAGCCACAGCGCCCAGTCCATATTTACAGTCACCAAGACCATCAGAGCTGGGATGGGATTGTTGGGGACATTATCAAGTCCTACCAGCACAGAAATAACTGAGTGACTAAACTGATGAGAAGTTTGTTGGTGCTAGGGTAATGCAGCAGCTCTCGGCTTCGATGCCTGGTCTGGTCTGATATCAGGGAAGCCAAAGTTGGCGGAACTTCCATCCAAGTAGAGAGTTAAACAGGGTCCCAACTCCTGACCACCGCACCAATGAATCCTGATAAAGGGTTTGACTGTGGGTGCCAGTTGATGCCTTCCAGAGCGGAATAGCGGCCAATACATTGAGGATGGCCAGTCGGCCGGGAAGTCGCTGTGGAACGGGATCCTCACAAGAGGCAGCTTCCTTTAGGAGAGGAAGGGACAAAATGTCTTAGACCATGCAGTATTGACAGGTGTATCATCACACACACAGTCCCACTCCCTCCACCACAGCCACACACTCCCAAGCACGTTGCCAAGAACTGTTTAAACTCAATATTTTGTAGCGGATTGCACTTTTACAAACTAAGAGACGTACAGCACAATTTCAATGTCGAAAAGTTCAGTTCCGTTCCCAGATCAAATGCTCCCGCTTATTTGAAACTGAGCGCGGTTAAAGCACTGCTCAGCGATCATTCTAATAGCTGATCAGCTATTGAAGCTTTACATGAAGCTCTCGTCTGCTGCTTCCTCGACCAACTGAAAGACGTGGCTGCAAAAGGGAACATCTTTCCCGGGCTAATTCCCTCCAACAATCTTTTGCACAACTAAAGCTGCTACCAGAGAATCCAGTTACATTTAGGAGTTTGCCAGTTTTTAAAGAGTTTGCCAGTTTTAATAATCGGGCCAGACAACCCGAATGAAATATTTAAAAAAGGGTCTTTGTTTGGACCAGGACATTAGCTTCACGGAAATAGAAACGATTCAGTCGAAGGGAAGAAGGTGACACCACTTATGTAAAACGGTTAGAATTTATACTTTCAATAATTTTTGTGAAGTTAATGGCATCAGAACGTGGAGTATTTTTCTGCAGTGAACTGTGATCTGGGATACACTGCCTGAAAGGGTGGTGGGAGCAGATTCAATAATACATTTCAAAGAGCAATTGAGGGCGTCATTCGCAGGCAATGGGAAAGAGCAGGCGAGTGGGACAAATTTAAAGAGTCAGCATAGGCACGATGGCTGAATGGCCTCCTCCTGCGCTGCATCTCTTGTGGTATCGGTTTGACTTCCTACACGACATTGGCAGCCTCTAATCAACCAGAGTCCCAAGCCAACCAGACTCGCAGTATAGGAGTCACTCCGGGATCCTTACTTTCATTCAGGGAAACACACCCTGACTGAAAAAAAGAGGGATACGAGGAAAAGGGGTTGGGGGAGGGGGTCGCATCGTCAAGACTGTAGGTCAGAAAGCTGCAGGCGTCATTAAGAGGTGGCGTGTGAGGACTATTTGGGAGTGTTTCTAAGTCTCATCTTTTCCCTACAGGTTGGAGATCACTGAGACGGATTTCATGGTCTATATATGTTGGTATGGGCGGGGGGAGGGTGTCTGAGCTGCTGTGGGGGCGGGGGTGGGGGGGAAAAATGACAGACTGACTCTTCTATTAACAATAATATTTAAAATAACCAGCTACTGTCAACTTAAACGTTTACACAAGAACTGCTCAAAACCAGCCACTCACTAGCCTGTAGCTCCAGCAGCTCAGTGTCTGACAGGGCACAAAAAACCGTATCGATAGGGATTCATTCCTGCTCGCTTACTCTCCCTCCCCAATCCACTTCTGTAATCTACTTCAATGGCCGTCCATCCCTAACCCCGCTATTCTCGGATTCCGAAGTTCTGCCCCACTTCCTTACTTACAGCGGCAAACTAGGTAAGCGAAGAGGTCCCAGTGCACCCGAGTCTTTAGACAGGATTTCTCCCTGTCTCTGAATGGTAGAATATTGGCGAGTGTCCCCACAGCGTCAGCCAGCTTCAGCTCCTGTCCCGGCTCCATCCGTCCACTTTAGGTGAGCTGCCACAGATTCCGTGAATGAATGAATTTCTGCCGCGTGTGTAGTTACAGACCTTTGCTGGGACTTTAGGGTGAAGCACAGCCCTTGCACCGTCAGATCACACAGGCAGTGAGGATGGCTGTACAATATCAACAAGCTGATAGTGTCCACATCTCACACTCGATCAGAGGACCCCAGACCAGCAGCTCAACACAATCATGCAACACAGGAGGTGGTCATTCGGCCCATTGCACCTACGCCGACTCTTTGAGAGAATTATCCAATTAGCGGTACTCCTCTTTCTCTAAAGCCCAAATTATTTTTCTTTTCTTTATCCAATTCCCTGTGAAAGTTACTATCGGCTCCTCTTCCCACCCCCGCAAGCACTGCATTCCAGATCATAACGATTAAGCCCAATTTCCAATTTAAAAATAACCCTGCACAAGTCGGATACACAACTCCTGCTGGCAATGTTATAGCATCTCCCAGGAGGAAGGAAACATCTCAAGTGATTTACATTCACAGGGAGAAGAAGCGAAGACTATGGAGCAGGAAATCAAATTGGAAAATGTTGGAGGAGCCTGAGCGCTGAAGGCATAATTGAAGAGGTGTGTTCTGTAGATTTTGGCAGAGGGGGAAGGTGAAAGGAAGTAGGCGGAGTGTTCCAATGAACAGGAACAGGCGGCAAAATGATGGAGCAGTGAGCATGGGAACACAGAGAAACCTGGTAGAGATAGGGACAACTTGTAAGCAGGGAGTTGAACTCATGTGAACTTGATGAGGCACAAGAAGCTTAGAACATAAGAAACAGGAGCAGAAAATCATAAAGCCCTTTGATGCTGCTCTGTCGTTTAATATGATTACACCTGATCCTCAACCTCAACTCTAAATTCCCACCTGATCCCCACATTGCAGATTTCTGTAGAGTCCAAAAATCTATCAGCTTGAATATACTCAACCACTGAGCATCCACAGCTCTCTGGGTGAAGAAATTCCTCATCTCAATCCAAAATGGCTGTCCTCTTATCCTGACAGCATGCTCCCTAAGTCTGGACTTTCCAGCCAGGAGAAAATAACCTCCCAGCATCTACCCTGTCAAGCTTTCAAGAATTTTATACATTTCAATGAGATCATCCAGAGTATAAGCCCATTCTATTCAATCTCTCCTCATAGGGAAATCCTCTCATACTCTCATTCCAGATATCAATCTAGAGGGCATTTGAGAGTGGGGAGGTAGTGAGTAAGAGGTGACACAGGTCACAGCCATTTTGGATGGATTTACTCTTGTGGAGGATTGAGGTAAGGGGGACTGTTCAAGAGTAGTCAAGCCTACAGGTGATGATGCGATGGACTCGGGTTTGGCAGCAATGGTGGTGGGGCAGGTAGTCGGGTAGTTTATAGATAATTTGGGTTGATAAACCATGATTAATATTAATTTATAAAAACAAAGATTTCAGAACAAAAAGGCTCCTTAAGGTGGACCAATCCTTTTCAATAACTGCTCGCCCTTTCTATATCTCCGGAAACCATGTTCAGATTCGATTTCACTGATCATCCTTGGTAAGCTCTTCCACAGCCTGCCTCCCTCTCTCTTTGATGAAAAAAAAAGTTCTGCCTTATTTTCTTACTCTTAACTTTCCTATTTTGGACTTATGCTCTTTGTTTTTCAACCCTTCGCATCGGTCATTAGTAGCTGGGTTTGAAACTCTATGGAGCCCAATTTTCCTGTTGATGATTGACCCCAGAGGTGTGGTTATTTGAAACCGCTCTGCACTGCAATATTCGTCTTTCAGTATGGTGAATTCTATTTTCTGCCTAGGCCTGTAGAGTTGGTTCAAATGAACAAAAATGAAGTCAGTCTTATTCTCAAATTACTTACCAAACATATGGCAACGGTCAATAAAACCTACCCAGAATTACTTTGCTGCTTATTCATAAGCTCAGAGATCTACAGATTGTAACAGTTATATACTAAGTAGCAAAATTTTAAACTTATGCTTTTGAAACTTAAAACAAGCTTCAGAAAACGTGGCTTTAAAAACCATGAAGCAAAAATGTGTGGACGTATATTAGAATGTAAAATCACTGGTAAAAAAAATCCAATGTAACTGCTTATCTGATGCTGTTACTAAAAGACATCAGAGATATTTGATCCTATTGTATGTCAGCTAGCCTTAGCTGCAGGACTCTTGCCCATTAAGTTTGTAGCCTCAAATCCTACTGCAGGACCTGAACGCTTAATCCTGGTCAACATTCCAGTGCAATAGGAGTGCAGCATTCTTTTTTGGATGAGATGTTAAACTGAGATCCTTGTCTATCTGTTCCATTGGTTCAGGTGGACACGAAAAAGATCCATTGGTGCTATTTGAAGAGCAATGAGTTCTCCTGGTGTTCCAGCCATTTCCCCCTAACAGATTAAATGGTCATTTATCTTTTTCCCCATTTGTAGGATCATGCGGTGAGCAAACTGGTTGCTGTGTTTACCTACATAAATGTCTGCATGTTAAAAGTCATTCTCTGCTCATGATTGTAGGAGAAGCCTCATTTGAAAACAGGATATAATTTAAGGTAAAGCTCAAGATCTTTACCCAAGATTACCATATGAATTCAATTCTGCATTTTACTGCTAATTCTCATGATAAACACAAAGTTATAGTGTAAGAACACCCTAATTGTGTGATTATTTCTGATCCTTTGGCACTATACAGGGCAATTTAATTGTCATAAACAGATAATTACTTTCTGTTACAAGGATGATGTCCTTGTGATTTTGATCCTGATTGACGAGTTAAATTCCAGCATTGTAAGCTGTGAAATTGAATTCAGTTGGCACCCAAAATGATGACCAGACCTAGGGGACACAAGTTAAGAATAAGGGGTCTCGCATTTAAGGTGGAGATGAGGAGAAATTCTCTCTCTCAGAGAGTCGTTGAGTCTTTGGAAATATATTCCCCAGAGAGTGGCAGAGGCAGGGTCACAGAATATTTTTAAGGCAAAGATAGATTGACTCCCTTGTTAGTCAAGAATCTAAGGGTATTGGGGGTAGGCAGGATAGTGGCATTGAGGCCACAATCAGATCAGCCATGATCTTATTGAATGGCGGAGCAGGCAAGGGGCCGAATGACCTACTCCCGCTCCTAATTCATAAGTTTGTATGCTGCAGTAGGTTGTAAAAACCCAATAACCTTAGAGAAGGGGATTCTTACTACATGTAATTCCAACCCTATACTACATTGGTTGACTTTTAATGCCTGCAATGCAATACTGCATTGCTAGTGTTACTCACAACCCAAGAACAAATGAAGCAAAGTCCCTACCTATTGCGTAAAACAAACCATTGCTGGTCTGTTAAGGCAATGCTTTAAATTTTAATAAATTATCAGCAAATGCTGCTGTAGCTGACAGCATGTATAGGTTCCAAAGACCATTCATGGTGAGATAGTAGGGTGGGTGGGACATATTGATCAAAAAGGAGCAGGTATGGTGGCTTAGAGGTCATTTCCTAAATATTCTTGTGTTCTTATTTCAACAAGGGAAGGGATAAAGCACTGTTCATAGCTATTATTCAGAGTCTAGTTTCACTCAACAGCGTATGGGTTAATTGAACTGATTGCATTTTAGTCAAAGGCATATAAAAACTAGTTACAAACCACATAACACTGAATGAGTGTTGTAGCTTCAATAGCACAGCACCAAACTCCTAGTCAGCATTTGAGTTGAAACTAACCCAATCAACTGCTCTGAATGGACAAGTGTTACCAGTTCTGAATTACAGTATCCGCAGTATTTTGCTTTTACCAATTCTGAATTAGATTCAGAGATAAGAGCAGAACGCAGGATCAGCAAACAGTACAAGAGAAAGGAAAAACTGGCAGCAATCCTGTTGATCATGGAATACAGTTATAAAGCTGCTGAGAACATTAGAACAAGGGGCATAAAACGGAGCATAATGCAAGATACTAAGAATTAAAACAAAGATGATACTGTGTTAATGTATCATTTTGTTGTCATTTATAACTAGAACAAATTAGAAAGTATTAAAAACTGGTACCAATGGGAACCTTCTGGGATTCATTTTCATAAACAGATAATACAACTTAAATGAATATTAGTCAGGAGCAAACCTCCCAGGTGTTAATTACAGGTGGTGAGCTGTTACCTGCAGACATTGAATCCACATTCACCATGACCAATGAAAAATGAGCAGGGACTGAATTCGACATCCAGCACTGCAAAGGTAAAGTACGCAGGAGTCTTCCCACGTTGAATGCTGTAAAGAGAAAACTTGCAGTCTCCGAACTGCATCAAACCCTATCACGGTGCCAGCTGCTGAATCACATTCTCCCATTATAAGGCGCTGAACTTTAAACACTGTCAAGGGTCCAGGATTCAAACACATTGAACGTTGTCATGGTGCCAGGCGCTGAACCTCATCCATTGCTGAACACTTCACACTCACAAGAATCCCAAATGCAATGTTCTGGAAATAACTTTATTAATAATAGTAATGATGAAAACAAAGTTACAATACTGAAAACAAAAAAAAAAATTGTACACAAAATAATACAGGTGTGAGGATATCAGAAACTACCCAATGTAAAAATCAGCTCCAGAAGAGAAGACACTAAAAGTCAAACCCTAAATATACATAGAGAAGCTGAATAATTATTCCCTGATGCAGAGAGTTAAAATTATTACCTGAGAACTTTACGCCTCCAAATAACACTAAAACTCATACTTTTGCCTATGTTTCAAGGTTATACTTGTGAGACAAAGTAGTATGTATGCATGGAATATGAATAAAAGCCTTCATAAAGAATTTTAATTTTTAAAAGATGTATGCAAATGGCAAATATGTAGTCAAGCATTTGAGCTGGTGTTTTAAGGGGAAAACATACTTGTTAAATTTTCCAAAACTCTAGTGCCTTAATGCACAGTGCTATTAATATCAATGAAACTGTCATATCCAAGTCCAGTTCTATGGATGTTGCAATGCGCTAGAGTGAGGTAATTTATCATTTAAATGAAAGTCCCAAAGAACAGTCTTGGGTGTAGAAATTTCTGAAAGAAGCCCTATAACACAGTGACAAGTCGCAAGCCTTGTCCTGGGAAAGCTATAATATGATGGAATGCCAGAAAAAGATCTTGCTTTTCTGTGTAAATATATCAAAATATAATAAAAGTATAAACTGAAACACAAGGCAAGTTCACCTTAAATGACACTCTGCTCACCTTTATCAGGAATGTTGGCTACTACACACGTGACAGACATTTCAAATTGAATGGACTCACCTTTATGTCATGGAGCTGCTCCAGTTGCTTCTGTATCAGCCAAAAATCAAAACCATGAAGCTAAGACTGCTCATTCTATTTCTTAAGTTCTTAAGAATTTCAAATGACACTTGGTACCCCTTAACGTGCACAGACGTCTGGAGGCTGACTGCCACTCTCAGTGCTGGACTGACAATACCAAACACTAGGGCAACTCCTATAGCAAACTGCTTTTGAAAGCATCATCCAGTCCTGCAAACCTAAATTTTATAAATTCACGTTACAGTTTGTAACGATCATTCATTCAGTTTTTGGGGCTCATTTTAATTAGTTGGTGTAGAAAGTCACATGATACCAAATGGTGACTGTACATTTGTTTAATCCTGTAACTGCTGCAATGTTGACTGTGACCACGTAATTGTGCAAGTACACGATTTATAGATACCACATGTTACTGCGTGCAGCTGGGAAGATGCTTACAGATGTAATGGGGTTAAGTATTAGTATGTATAGTGCCACACAGCACTGAGAGGTGCATCTGACATTGCATCAGACATCTAATCTGTACTGTAGTGTGGGGTGGAAGGAATTTAGGAGGAAGAGGTGAAGCCACATCACTTCTGCATGTGGCCCCTCACTCCCACCCCCAAACTAGGTCTACAATACACCCACTCAAGTCAGTTTTAATTACATTCAGCCTGGCTTCCTACAGATGGTGGTAGGAGAAGGGTATTGAGTATAGTGGATTCTCCCACACAATGGAAAGAGGGATTGTGAGCTTTCACAAATGGTGCAAAAAACTCTTGAACAGGGGAGAAAATACATTTAAACAGGCAATTTCACCCGATAAAGAGTTACCACCATACTGGGACATGTGAGTATACTATGTAGCTGTGTGTCGTTACAGCATGTATATTTTAGCAATGTTGCCAGGTTATCTATGACTGTTTTAGTTGTTGTTCAACTTGCATTTTTCTATTCATGTTTCTAAATAATCTGCTCTTACCTGGGCCCTCAAAAGGTAATAATTTGGAGGGAATCGGATCATGGGCAGCAAGCGGAATTAGATAGAGGTCCTTGATGTGTCTGGCGTTATTTGCCACCACGCCGAAGCGCCCCCGGCTGTTGAAGTAGGAGTAGAGCGAGATGTAGGTGACTTCCTCTTCCTCCGTGGCTGGGTGAAAACGAATGAGACAGACTTCCTGTATTTGCCATGGTAAGAAACAAAAACAAAAAACACTTAAAACAAAAGCTAGATTGCGATTATAGTTCTAACAGTAGCTACATCGCCACTTGGACTCCCCTTCCCCACCAAATCTCAACACTTGCATACAGGATGTTGAGGGCAGGGGGGGGTGGGAGGAGAGGATCAGGAGGCCATCCAGCCCATCACGCCTATTCCATCATTCAATGAGATCATGAGTGATCTGCACCTCAGCTCCAGTTCCTCGCCAAAATGTTGGGCCTGGCCAACTCTGTTGGGACACATATCCAAACAGACAAAAAATTTGGGAGTGTGCTACCAAAAACATTCTTAGTTGTGAGGTTGTGCTGCCGGAATGAGCGTGCCTCGGCAAGTCAAATCATTTCGATTATACATAAATTTGTCCGAGCTGTTTATTAGCACTGTTTGCCCATATAAAATTTGTGCAGGAGAATTTTCGTGGTCTACACTTGAAGAGCCTGATCTAAATTTGAGCACTGAATTAATTCTTGCGGTTATTCCAAGCCTAACACCAATATTTTTTCTCTAACAGTCTTGTGCCCCAGTGATCTGTTTGACTAGTGATTAATCTGGTCCTACACAGTTCTGCCCCATTTCTCATAATGTAGTGGCCCACTCAACACCATCTGCAGTACTTCAACTACCAGTATTTGTTTTTGTCCTTCCATATAGCCTTTGGACTTAATAATTATAAAGCAACCCAAAGCCCTCCAAAAGGCCTCAACAATATTTGTCCCCACATGTGGACACTTACCTTGGAATGGGTACATCCCTTTAAATATGAGCTACAGCCCTTTAACGGTTGCAGACTCATGAATTTTTGTAGCCTTCTATGTAACTGTATTCTATGCACCAGCCTTAATTGGCAGAGGTCATATATTTAAGTGATATTCATGAGCTGGCTTTGATAGCTTTTGGTGCAATCAGCTCCTTTGGAGCCGCACACAGCAGCCCAGTAGCCAGGATCACTGAATCATCCAGCTTGAAAAAGTTTGGAACTCATTACATTACTTAAGTCACAGGCTGAATGGAAATAGAAATTTGGAAGAGTTGATACAGTTTGCAGTATATACTGTTAGCAAGGTACTCCAGTGGATTCCAGCCTTGGAATGTTTTACTATATTATAAAGTGCTATATAAATGCAAACATATGTTAATAAAAATCACCTAACACCCCAAAAGCCAAGAGTGATTTCATATAAAACAACTTTTCAGGTCCATTTTTCAATAATCTCATGAAATCACCCAGTAGCTTTGTTATCTAACTCATTGAATACACACTTATAATCATTACTTGCGAATGACAGTTTGGCCCTTAAAGGACTCAAGCATATGTCTATTAGATTTTTTTTTGACATCAGTTCAACAAATAAACCTACTGTTTTGGTTTCACAATGGCATTCTCATACAGTCAGACGCTGTAGGCATGCCATGTATTTGAAATCACTATCCTTAGGGAGCCAGTGTCAGTTAGTTGCTGGTGGGAGAAGGTTTGCTACAGATGTATGCAGACAAACACGCACACAGGAACTTGCAGAGGGTCAGACAATAGTTCTAATTATTTTTTTCTTAAACGTATTTAAAATTTTGGACATCCATTTTGAGTACATTATTATAAAGAGCGTTCTTTATATTCTCCAAATTCTAGTCAAAAAGCCATTTCATCATGAAAGTTGATGACAAATACTTGCAGTAAGAGGGCTACACCTTAGTTACAAAGCAGAGATTAGATATTTACAAGGGAAACAGAGGGACGAAATTCTGCTGGAAAGTGGGATTTAAAATCTAACCAGTAGTTGCTGTTAAAATATGCTGTTACATGTAGTTATAATGTCAAGTCAAACGTAGTTTTACAGTCACGGTATCTAGGTCATTTTAAAGAGCTTATTTAGCAAATCTGCTGTTGACAATCTCTAATTACAAAGGTACCAGTACTGTCACAATCTCAAATCTGTGCACCAGTTTTCTAAAGTCAGTAACACTGGAAGAGATGATGTGCGCAGAATGCTTTTGGTTTACTGTTTGTCAGAAGAGAATGGTTCAGAAATTGTTGAATGGATGTTTCTAAACATCAGCTGAAAAATCAGAATAACTGTTACTTGCAACAGAAAGGTGAAAAGATTAGATTTAAGACTAAACTTTTCTACATGGCAGACGAAGTTAAAGAACCGATTTAGCTGTAAATGCATGCAAATTCCTAATCATGGAGTGAAAGCAAAATGATGTGATGAATTTTACATAACAATATAAACTTTTAGTGGATTATAACTATGACGCTGACTAAAGCACAATACAATACCTTGGAGAGAGATGACTTCAGTTTTCCTACATAATCCCAGACTGTATGGGGTGAAATCCTGCCACCAATATGAATTGTATCAGGCAAATCCTAAGAACACACACAAACAGTTACATTTAAAAAAAATGCAAAAAATAAAACAATGAACTCTGCACTACAACCAGATAGTTTATGGCAGACAAAAGTAAAATATTAATTTGCTAAAAATGCAGACAAGTTGAGGATGGCACATAAATAGCAGGTAGAAAACTCAAATAGGAAGGTAGATGAACATCTTTAATAGAGCTGAGCACAAAATGACATCTGTTCTTGTGCTGCACATGTGAAGCCATTCCACTCCTCCCTTCACCTGATACTAACACTAAATCCAAGCTGACTGGAATTGATGTAAACTAACCAATGTTTATTGGCTGTACAAAATCCTGCTTTTTAGTGACAAAAATTGGTGACAATAGCTAGTGCAGATGTGATTAAAGATAAAATTTTGGTCTGGTTTCTTGACTATAACAAAATGTACAAAGGTTTTATTTTAACAGCAGGGTTAAGAATAATCAATCAAGGCAATGTGAAAAGTACAGTGATTCAGGATGACGGTTAATAACTTTACAATTACTTTTTAAATTATTAGTCATGTCTTTTCCTCCCTTCTAATTGGGGTCATTTTGCAATAGTTAGGTTTTAAACTTACAATAAAAGAAACATATTCAAAGTCTTAATTTCTCAAACCCCTGTCAGGAGGCTTCCAAAATCAAGACTCATGACTTCCAACTAATGTGTGGAAAAGATTTTTTTTTTTAAATCACTACGCTTCAAAAGACCTGGAAAAATATCAAAGTTTGTAAAGTTATTTGGCTCGCCACAGAAGATTGTTAGCTATGACATCTTGCCAGCAAACAATAGTAAAGAGTATTTTAAAAACACTATTCACGACTGTTCCTGTGCACAGACTGTGGAAAATATCCTTAAAGTTCCTCCTGGCTCCACATCTCCCAGAAAAGTGGAAGAGTTCACTGGCATTTAACATGCGTTTCCAATCATTATTGGTTCAACAGGACCTGATTGCCTTCCCAGCCCTCATTGCAAAATACACCTGCTAGGAATAATTAAATAGTTTTAAAACTAGCAGTGTGTATAGGCTTAAGAACCCTCTGGCTGTCACAAAATCAATGCAGGAGTTCCCTCAAAGCCAGCATACTCATCTAGCTTCCATACACTATTTACAGCAGAACGGCCAGATAGCAGTCAGGAACGGGAACGTGCACAGATTTTTTTCTTGCCCCAGCCGCTAAGTATTCTGCTCGAGCAGGCACCTCAGCTCAGCTCAGAGTATTCAGTACAGGTTTAGCATAGAAGGGAACTTCATAGTGATATCCTTCATGGTCCTATGTCTAGGTTATCATCTAGGCCTAAGGCAGAAAGGTTGGTCAGTTAAGTAAAGTGCTGCTTGTGAAATTTCACACCAGCAACGAGTCAATGCCCAAAAATGGGAGAAAATTCGCTGGGGAGGGTAGAGTGGATAAGAAAAAAAGTTTCTTACCTCAATGAGGTAATCAATAGATCCAGAGACTGGATAGGCTTTAGTGACAAACTTTGCTACACCATGCATATTGATAAATCCTTTCCAAATTGCATCCAGGTGAGAGAGGAACAATGAAGTATCTAATTCTGCTGGAGTCTTTGCCTCCGAAATCCTGTAACAAAAAGTGTTAGTCAGACAAACCTGATACAACAGTGACACCATCTCACAAACTACCTGTTTGTTGGAGCATTTACCCTGTCTATTTCCCCTAATAATTTTAGATTCCACATTAATTTAGATATCAAGTCTTTGTTATAACATTCAGGTCAGATGTGCATAATTAACAATGTTTATTTGAGGTCCACGTGAGGCCTCTTAATGGATTTCGTTTGTCTTTAAAAATGAAGAGTCAATAGAGAAAAGGTGTGACAATGAAACAATAACCTGCCTTTTCTCTTTCCAGATGCTAACTAGAACATAGGAATTGCTGAACAAAATATCAAGATCCATCTAGTTCATCTTCTGTCATCCTGACAGTCACATGAGATAACAATAATGGAGTTGTTGACCAAACTCAGCAATCAATCTCTATCAATTAATCTACAACAGAAGTGAGGAAAAACAAAGTAGTTGGGAGCTTTGGGAACCATGGGTCCAAAGTCAACTGTTCCTCCCAAGCATCGTAATCTCACCACAGGTCATGTCTCAAATTACTCATGCAGTGGATCCCAAAATGTTATTTGCTGAAACAAATATATCTCGCTTGCATTTTAATGAATCATTGTTAACTACTTTCACTGTTTCCTTGGGGGGGGGGGGGGCGGAGAATCTATTCTATAGAATGACCTCTCACTGAAATACTGGGCCCAAGTGCAACATTGGTTTTGCATCCTGCCTGATTTTACTCTCCACTGAAGTAAATGGGGAGGAATATCAGGCAGGGTGTAAACCTGATGTTTTACCCAATCTCCTAGGTTTCTACAAAAAGTTACTGCGGATGCTGGAAATCTTGTTTTGCAAGGTTAAAATTAACCCCATTGTTTCTGCAGATAAGCTTTGAATTTACCCCACTTTCAAGTGCAGGCCATGTCCTCTAGGTCTACTGTTGTGGATGAGGTGAAATAGTTTGTAACAATTTACGTTAACCAATCCATTTAGAATCCTAAAAAATAAGTGTATCAGCTCAATCTTTTTTTATCCAGTGAGTACATACCCAATTTCCAATATTGCTTCTCCAAATCCAAACCCTACCCTCCATCTCTTCAAACACCTTGGTTTGCTTTCTGTATTTTTTAATAGCTTTAATACTCTTGTGCTGTAGCCATCATAACTGTTCCCACTCAAGAGAGCATCAAGAACTGGAGGGCACAGATTCAAAATAATTGGCAAAAGAAGCAAAAGTGATACAAGGAAACATTTTTTTACCCAGAGTGTGGTTGGAACCTTGAACGAACTTCCTGAGAGGGCGTTGGAGGCAGGTTTGATCAAGATATTCAAAAGGGAATTGGATTGCTATTTAAAAGAATGAATGTGCAAGGTTCCAGAAATAAGACAGGGGAGTGGGACTAGGTAGAATGCTCTTTCAGAGAGCCAGTGCACTCAATGGGATGAATGGCCTCCTTCTGCAATGTAAAGGTTCTGTATACAATATTCTATGTGCAGTTGCAATGATTTATAAAGTAACAGGATTGCCTCACTATGTTATCTCAATATTGGCTGTTAATATTTCTCAACAACTGATTTTCTTTATTCACTGCCACCAAGTATTGTTGCAACAGCTTCAATTCATTGTCAATCAGGATCCCTATAACTTTAATTTTCCATGCACATTATTGCCTTTCCATTTCAGTAACAGTCCCTTCTTCCTGGATATTTTGTCCACTTCTGAGACACTTTGCATTTCTCTATATTAAATTTCACTGGTCATCTGTCTATACAATTCCCAAATCCTCCTGTAACTTGTCCTGTGCAACTTTACTGTCTACCATCTTCATTAGCTTTGTAGCATCTGCATGTTTAGCCACTGTGCTTGTGGCCCTTAACTCCAGGTTATTTATAAAGGTATTAACAAGAGGTCCCAAAACAAGCCCACGTGCGATCGCACTGCCAATATTCTCCCAGGCTGATCACAATCCCTGTACCACTATTTTCCCCCTAGGTCCTATCAGTCAGCCAGTTACCTATGCATGACATGACCTGTGGTGAGTGTACCATGCTTGGGAGGAACAGGTGACTTTGGACCCAAAGCTCTCCACTGCTGTTTATTTTCTAGATTGGTAAGATCTGTCCTTCCTGAATCCATATTGGCTATCTTTTAGGACTATTTTTATCCAAATGTTCCATATAATCTTCAGCAAGGATTTCAATAACTTTACATGCAATGGAGGTCAAACTCACTGGCTTGTCATTTCCTGGATTTCTTTTTCTATCCCTTTTAATTGAACTGATTTTCTACGTATAAAGATAAGAGCTAAGGCAGCAGCCTCTGAACCATTCAATTAGATCATGGCTCCCAACAAAATCAACTGGTGCTTCTGAACAACTACGATTGTTTCAGTAGCCACAGCCTTTTGGAGCAGAATTCCAGATTTCCAAAATTTCCTGATTTTTTTTAATTGAAAAAGGCATAGAAGAAATAAAGGATGAACTTCACCAGAGACCATGCTTTAAAGAACTATAGCAGCTTTGGGTTCCTCTTCACTACACAGCTCCAGCCATACCTCTGCAAGTCCTAGCCCCCAATGACAAATTTAAATCCATCCATGGTTTCACCTCATCCTATCTGAAGTCTCTTCCAGCCTTCTAATTTTCCCAAGCTCTTCACTTCTATGGCTTCCTGTGCAACCATCCCCCACTTCACCCATCTTTGGCAGCCATGTCTTTAGCTGCATAGCCCCAAGCTCAGGAATTCCTTTCCTAAACTGCTCTATCTCTCCATCCTTCTTTAAGACATTCCTTAAAATCCACTTCTTTGACCAACTTTTGATTATCCCCAATTTCCTTTTCTTTGGCTTGGCTCACATTTTGTCTCACATTTCAGTGAAGTTGTTGTTGGAATGGCCCTTAGAACAAAAGTAGACATTAATTTGTCCCAACTGGTAGTTACCCAGCAGAAGCATAAGGTGCACTGTATTGTTGCTAGGCCTAACTTTGGAATGGTCATCAGACAACTGAAATATCCACTTCAATGTGGAGTGGACAACATGCAAAGGAAGTTTATTGATTTCTTCTTGATTGTGTGTGGGTATACAACCAGTGTATATACTGGTTATGAGGGAACACTTTCACTCTTGACTGTACATTGGGTACATAAACTTCCCTTCTCCCAAGGGGCAATCATTACACTGCACATTACATTTATAGCTAGCACATTCCTATCAATCAAGCTTTCCCTGTGTGGGAAAATTGGTATTCAACTTCGTTGAGCAGTTTGGCCTGGAGTACTGAGAGTACTTCTGGGCACCTCACCTTAGGAAGGATATGTTAGCTTTAAAAGGAGTGCAGCATAGATTTACAGCATGATACCTGGACTCCAAAGGTTAAATTACGAGAAGAGGTTATATAAACTATTGCTATATTCCCTGGAATTTAGGAGGTTAAGGGATGATTTTATTGACGTTTTCAAGACATTAAGGAACAGACAGAGTAGATAGAAACTATTTCTTCTCATCAGGTTCTAGGACTAGGGGCATAGTCTAAAAACTGGAGCTGGACCTTTCAGGACTGAAATGAAGAAATACTTGTGTACAAAAAGGTAGAGACTTTGCTAAATTAATTGAGTGTGATTGATTTTGTTATCCAAGGGTATTAAGAAGGATTTGGAGCAAAGGCATGTGGAGTTTGGTTACAGATCAGCCATGATCACACTGAATAGCACTACGGGCTCAAGAGGTTAAATAGCCTATTTCTATGTTGAATAGCTTGACATCTGAAAAGCGATGAAACAATAATGTTCAAGTCAGAAGTGTTTTGACAACTGTTCAGAGCAGTTAATCCAAATCTTACATGTGTTTTAGCCAGACAGGGATTTTAGGATGTTGGAGAAAGAGTAGGGATGAGAAACTGATCTGAATAGGAGTTCAACAGGAAGAGAAGAAATTAGTTTAGTTTATGTAAAGCCAATTAGGATTTCTGGCTCTTGTGTCAAATTCAATTACAGCCCTTCGCCATGGCAAAGGTTATCTGTTCTTTAATTTTGACTCTCAGTGGTAGTATCATATTTGTGTTCTTCTGGCAGTCTATACTTTTTAAAAATAATACAAATTTCCTAAATGCACTTGAGAGCTACAGCAATGTTCACTGCTGAATGAACTGTTGTGTGCCACAAGCAACCCTGCTTCCTGTTTGAGAGCTACTTTCACCCACGTTTTGGAATTATTTTGTATGCAAATCTAATCTGAATGTTGTTCTGACTGGTGGCTTTGGGTGGCTGAAGTAGTTTCCTCCTTATGGTCCTTACACACCTTACTGTTGTTGATACAGTGTAGTTTTGCTCAGGTGCAGTTGATGGTTTTGTCAGTATAGATTTGGGAGCTGCAGATGTCAAAATGGATTTTGGTGCCTCGTCTTCCTCCTTTTCAGCACCAAAGGTTCTCCCCATCGCTGTCTCAGAAACCATGGTACCAGCTGAAGACATTGATAATATAGGTTTAGGGACAATGGAGGTGCTAAGTGAAGAACCTACAGTGATGGATGTTCTATCTGTCCTGGAAGCTCCAGTTGGATTACTGGCTAGTGATATGAAGGAGCTGCTGGCATGTTCTGAAATAGACTGTAAAGTAACTGCATTGGTAGCCATAGAGACTACTGATGGAGTGGAATGAGTGATCATTTCTTGGGTTGAACCACGGTTCTCTCCAAGTGCTGAAACAGTCACTGTTGCTTTGTCTTGTTCTTGCTGACGTCTCATATCGGGCCTTGATTTCATTTTTGGTTCGGTTTTTTTGGTTACCACTTTCGGCTTCTTAGGCATTGGTTCATCATCTGAGACTTGAACTTTTCCTAAAAGGGAGTGCAAATCAAGAAATGAGTTAAAAGGTTTGGGGTTAAGTTTAATACAGATGTGGCTTGTGCTACAGCTCATTGATATTATTCCTGGAATGAATAGCCTGAATTTATGCCTATTTAACTGTTAATATTGTTCACTACACTTATGTTTCTAAGCATGCCAGTTGATCTTTAATTACTTTGCACAGGGACAAAAAAACATTTTTGGAATTGGGCGTAGGTAGGATATGTTCATTAATTACAGTTCCATATTCATTTGGGAGCCATTTGCTTGACCAGATCCAGGGCTTCAAGCCAGCAAAAATTAGAACTTGAATCATTAAAAATTCTCCAACTTAACGTGCACGTGTAATGGCTTCCTTTTGCTTTGTTGAAATAATTGGATCTAATTGGACCCTACTAGCCACACAAGCACTATCAACATATGGTGAGTATCAATTAATCATAAAGCAATATTGTATACAATGGGTGCAACTTTCTAAGGACTCTGCTTAAGGACAATTAGGGATGGGCAACAACTGCTGGCCTAGCCAGCGACGCTAATATCCCATGAAAGAACTTTGGTTTTTTAAAAGTGGCAGTTTATCTGTACAATATTTGTCTGCTGTGAGGGGGCCTTGCCAGAGGTGTAGCGCCTCAGAAGGTACAACCCTACATTTATTCAAACCTTTTTTAAATCATGCTTCAGACTGCCTATTATTTTATTTTTATATATATATAAAATAAAAATATATCAAACTCCATAAGCAATCAGTTTGAAATAGATTTATGCAAGATATAAGCCTACAATCCAATTAAAGTACAAGAATGTTCTGTTGACAAGACACTTAAGCACTGAATATGGTTGCACTGGTCTCTGCATGACTGACCAACATTCAGATACTGAGTTATGATGATATGGAATGCACTGTCTAAAAGCAGTGCTGGAAGCAGATTCATCAGCAACTTTCAAAAGGAAACTGGATATAAACTTGAAAAGGAAAAACTTGCAGGTCTACAGGAAAGAGCAGAGGGGAGCAGAACTAATTGCGCAACTCTTTCAAAGAGTCAGCAGATAGGATGTGCCAAATGGCTTTCTACTGTGCTGTATGCATTTCATTAGTGTAAAGATGAAGGCTGCACAATTCTGCTTTTGTTCTCACGCCAATGTTGCACAGTACTGCATTGATAAGTGTTCCCATGATAAACCCTAAAATGTTTTAGTGCTGTTTACCTGTACAAATTCTGCAGTTCAGATCAAATAGGTGAGCTCGATGTTCATCTGTTGTGTCTTTAAGCATGCTGCTGAAGATGTCAGGTAGGGGATGGCTAGTCTTCTGAGCAGGGCGCATATCTTCCTGCTCCTGAGAAACAGACACAAACTTCAACCTCATTGAAAGACACTGGAGAATTGTAGTAAAAGTAGAATGATGCACTTACAAACTACTATAATATTGAGCATATAAATTCAAATTGCAAACAAGCACAATCTAAAACATATTTACTGGAGTGGAATGCAGAATATTTCACCCACTTTTTTTTTACACACAGCAAGTTGTTAAGATCTTGAATGCACTGTATGGAATGGTGGTTAAAGCAGATTAAATAGTAACTTTCAAACGCAATTGGATAAATACTTGAAGGGAACAAATATACAGAGCAATGGGAAAAAAGCAGGGGAATGTGTTCAATTGGACAGCTCTACCAAAGAGCCAGCATTGGGATGATGAGCCTCCTTCCGTGCTGCAAAATACATTTAGTGAATATAGCAAATTAGGATACATTCTTTTATCATTTTCAATATTTCTAATTCATTTTATCAACTTTATTCTGCAATCACCAGTTAATTGCATTATTTAGTGTCTCTGCTTTGCTAGTGACATCCCATTCTGTCCAATTCCAATGACACCACTGTCCAGTAAATCATAGGTTGGACAATAAATGCTGGCTTTGCAAGTGACCCCCATATCCTGAAGAATGACTACAGAAAACCATTCTTTGAACCACAGATTTCAGGTGAAGTTATAATGAGGCAAGCTACTTGTTTTCAGAAGAATCACTAATAACAGTCAAATTCTGTCTTGTGCTCAAAACCTGCAGCTCTGTCTGTAATGAGCCAAGCAGCACATATCAATGATTGAACTTGAAACCTTCCTTCATTACATGACAAACGACAAATTATATTTAACCCGGAATAAAGGTGATTTTTAACATATTTTCAAATAATGTAAAGTACAGTAAGCAATTTGATATAAGTATTAGTATCACCAACCAAGAACAAAAACAAATCAGTATTTCACTCTATCCACTGATCAATTTTATAGCAGCAAAAGAGAGATCATGGAGGGAAAAAAAAAATTACCAGGAGCAGCTGAAAGAAAAAAAAATGAGGATAGCTGTAAAAGTAAATGAAAACAATGATAAAAGAGGATCAGATTAACTTCAGGTAAGACCTAGGGAAGTTCAGATACAGAGCACCATGGAATAGCCTTGACAACAAAAATATTAACAGCTAGGAACTGGCAGGACAAAAGCCACAGAAAAAGTTTGTGCATAACGTACAAGGTTTAGAAATTTTCAAAACCCTAAGTTCAAAGGATGTATACAGTGCTTACTGTGCTTTGGTCAATATTCTTTTTACTGTGATGATAGAACAGAAGTTGGTTCAGATATGGAGGCACAACCTGACTGCAGTTCTCCACTAATTATTTCTGCTGATGCTATAGTGATCTTTTGGTATTACCAAACATCTTTCAAAATCGATCATGCAAATCTTTTATCTCACTGGCTGTCCTGTTTAGAATTATGTCATGATGCGCCAGTTCCCTTCTTTATTCAGAACTTTTGTTTCTGCAGCAGCTGTATTTTTGTTCAAAATTAAATCATTTCCATGGCAGTCACAAAATACAAAAGACAGAAGATCCTTTGTATACAAATATTTTGTAGCTGTAAGAACAGTGTGCATTAGCACTCATAGATGGTGAATATCCACTTTTTAAGTGTACCAGGGCAAGGGTCTAGAAGTACACTGAAGAACTGCAGCTCGTGTAGGTAGATTTAGTTAGCAATTCCATCTTGCGTATGTGGACCTCAAAATAGTGTCTGTTTAAGTGATAATGACTTAATGCTACATTAGAAGTCAGCATAGTGCTGCAGTTATGTTGAACGGTGCCACGAAACACAAGGAATATAAGAACCCATTTGGAGTTTGTTTGTTCGCTTGTTGGTGTCAGCATCTTCCCAGAAGGTTGATTGCCAGGAATCTTCACCTCTGTCTGTCCTGTGCTGCCCTTACAAATTCCACATAGGTCACCTGCATCCAGTCCATTACATTCATCACCCATTTTCTCCCCTACTTCCATCTCCTACATTTTCTGTCGATCTTCCCCTTCAATAATTTTCTGTACATTAGTCAGTGTAGTGACCAAAATATTGTATCTTTTGATGTTATGCACTAATTTCCTCTTTTATCCAACATTTCATTAGTCTGTGTATGATATGCAGAACATCCTCCTATATGTCCTTATCTCAAATGCATTCAGCTTATCAATAGTCTTTTTCTTTGTTGTCCATGTCTGCGAAGCATTTAACATAGATGACAAGATGCAGCACCTCAGCGTTCTTTTCTGGTTCAGTTTCTTTGATGTTAACATGTCCTTTAGTCTGACAAAGCTGGTCTTGGCTATCTCAATTCTCCTTTTCATCTCCCAATCACACCTCCAATTGTCTGTGATAATCTTTCTAAGGTATGTGAACCTTTTCACATGTTCCAAGACTTCTCCATTTACTTCAGTTTTCACTTCTGCGATTAGGTCTCTGCTTATTTTCTTCTCCACATTCATTCTTAATCCATCTTCCTCACTCATTGCTTTCACTTTGTTTACAATTTACTGTAGTGCATCTTCTGACTCTGCAATCGGTGGTGACATCTGCGTTATCTCAAATTGTCGACATTCAACCAATCAATGTTGCAACCTGGTAGATCATCTTATGTCTCCGAAGATAGCTTCAGTGTACAGGTTGGGGAACACATTCCTGGTGCACTCCTCTTTTAATTGTGAAGTTGTCTGACAAACCGCTATCAAGTCTCATCACTGCTGATTGATTCCAATATAGATTCTGAATTACCCGTTTATCATTTGTCAATCCCTAGTTTGTTTATGCATTCCATTATTTTCTGATGGTAGGCTATCAAATGCTTTTTCATAATCTATAAAGCATACATACAGATTTTTGCACTTCCAGCTATCTTTCAGTGACTACACTCAAGTTGAAGATAACTTCCCTTGTTCTTTTCTTTGGCCCAAATCCAAATCTCTTTTTCTGTAGACTGATTATTTCTTTCCAAAATGATTATTAATGAGGCTTATTGTTCTGCGCTCTGAGCACTCTAGGATTTTTGGTTTCTTTTGGGGTAGTTTGGTCCAAATTGTAATTATAATTAAAGAGATGTTGCCCATCCCAGGTTAAAAATATCAATTTGATTCTTCTAAAATCTAGTTCAAAAACAATCTGCTTGCACCTCATTTTAGGTGTTCATGGTCTGGCCTAACATGTTGGTTTGACTATAGTTCAACAGCATCGAGTGTGACACGCTTTCACGACAGGTCCGTAATGAGATACATCAACCTTGCATTCAGGAACACATGCAGTCGTCTTCTAATCTCCTAGCTGCCTCAGGAATTTATTGAAAAATCACAGGTTAAAAGTGATATATATTTGAGAAGTAACTGGAATCTGCTTATAAATGGATTTTAATATCAGGTGTGAATTCTAAATTCATTGGGTTAACTTGCAATACTTCTCAATTGCCTTTATGAATTTAAAAATGTTCTCAGCAGATGTAGATGACCTGAGCAAGACGCGATTGGTTACCGATCCCTATTTGCCCTAAATTAGTGGTGTTGGTGGTAGCAGGATTTTGAGCAGTGATTGTCTGGTCAAATCACAGAATCACAGTGCAGAAGAGGCCCTTCGAACCATCGAGTATGCACTGACACGTGAGAAACACCTGACCTACCTACCTAATCCCATTTACCAGCATTTGGCCCATAGCCTTGAATGTTATGATGTGCCAAGTGCTCATCCCGGTACTTTTTAAAGGATGTGAGGCAACCTGCCTCCACCACCCTCCCAGGCAGTGCATTCCAGACAGTCACCACCCTCTGGGTAAAAAAGTTTTTCCTCACATCCCCCCCAACCCTCCTGCCCCTCACCTTGAACTTATGCCTCCTTGTGACTGACCCTTCAACGAAGGGGAACAGCTGCTCCCTATCCACCCTGTCCATGCCCCTCATAATCTTGCACACCTCGATCAGGTCGCTCCTCAGTCTTCTCTGTGCCAACGAAAACAACCCAAGTCTATCCAACCTCTCTTCATAACTTAAATGTTTCATCCCAGGCAACATCCTGGCGAATCTCCTCTGCACCCCCTCCAGTGCAATCACATCCTTCCTTTAATGTGGCGACCAGAACTGCACACAGTACTCCAGCTGTGGCCTCACCAAGGTTCTACACAACTCCAACATTACCTCCCTACTTTTGTAATCTATGCCTCGATTGATGAAGGCAAGTGTCCCATATGCCTTTTTCACCACCCCACTAACATACCCCTCTGCCTTCAGAGATCTATGGACACAAACGCCAAGGGCCCCTTGTTCCTCAGAACTTCCTAGTACCATGCCATTCATTGAATACTTCCTTGTCAAATTACTCCTTCCAGTGTATCACCTCACACTTTTCAGCGTTAAATTCCATCTGCCACTTATCTGCCCATTTGACCATCCAGTCTATATCTTCCTGTAGCCCAAGGCACTCAACCTCACTGTTAACCACCCGGTCAATCTTTGTGTCATCCGCAAATCAGTGGTTTGCTAGGCCACTTTGGAGGGCATTAGAGAGTCAATTATGTAGTGTGGACTGGAGTAATGGGTAGACCAGGCAAGGTAGAAGTGGTATATTCCCCTCTCTAAGAACATCAGAGAACCAGCTGTTTTGAAAAGACAATCTAGCAGCCATTGTTGTCATGTCATGTTTTTCTCATCAGATATATAGAATTCCATTTCAAAATAAAGGAATATGAATTTTAAACTCTCTAGGTTGATGCTCCCCTTTTGTTTCAGATCATAATATCAGCAATGCATTGAGATTATGTTAGAAATTTAGAGATTGACAATGTTATGACTCAACATTAGTTTCAGTTGCTACTTATGGGGAAGGGCTGTATGCCTGTGTACACATTTATGGAATAAACATTATGTAACCTAGATTGAGACCCTTGCTCAGCAAATAGTTAAACCTTTGAAAGGATAATGGTTCTTACTGATTCTCAATTACTTTTTGAGGAAATAAATATGCCATTGAATTTTTAACTTAGCCCTATAATATACAGACTGCACAGTGTGTTTAGCAAAGTAACCAGCTAGTTTCTTAACTCATCCTTGATTATTTGTGCCAAAGTCAAAGTGGGCTCCTGGATTGTGTTGCAGGATTCTTAGAAGGCTGGCAGAGGTTGTCTTTTTGACTTATGCTGAAAAACTTGATTTAATTACCACCACCCCCAGGGCTCCGAATTCTGTTCAGGTGGACTCATAGCATGCAAGAAACTCGTTGTTTTCAAATGGCCCATTAACAATCTTGGCCTCATTTTACAAGTTGGATGTGACGTGACCCAGAACCTAAACTTCTCCCATAAAAGCTGGGAACACAAGGCTGGCTGTTATGGTGCTGGCTCCAGGTGGTCTTAAAAGCAGACGGTAACTTACCATTTTTATCTATGGACAAGTTCATTTTACTGCAAAAGTCTCCATTAATTTTTACAATTTTATTTTTGAACTTTTTTTGCTTTGTTTACTTTGATTAATAGAATAAGATGGCAAAGACAGGGATTCTAATGGGAAGTTTCCAGAGTATTGCTGGTCATGAAGAGACAATGATCTCTGAGGTATTTTATCCATATTTGACATTAGCTCAGAAACAGTAACTAAGCACATGAGGAGTTCCCAGTCTTTGTAGCCTACACTTCATATGACAGGCTGCCCCAAAGCTGTGTCATGATTTGCTCAATGATCTACACGTAACTGGATCAAGAGTGGCTCTTCCTGTATTAGTGAAGGTTACTATGTCATGAAGCTTTCATGTCACCGTTACACCCTTCCACGTTATGCTAGGAGATACCCAAAACTCCAGGCAGCCTGCAGTGCACACAAGTATTAGGATAGCAACAGCTAAGATTAAGAGACAAAATCTTCATCACTTGCACTATGGAACAGAGGCATCAACTGGAGAAAACATACAATTACAATACAAAGTTTCATAGGTTATCAGAAGCATCAGGGACCTTCGTTTTCAACCCCAAGGCCTTGAGGTAGAAAAAAAATATTGTGCCAGATTTTCCACAGTATTGGATAAGTGGCCGATATAGCACTGAACTTGTACCTACACCCATTAAGCAATCTCTATTGACAACCAGCTCAATTTTTCTGAGCACCTACATTATATTTTGTGGACACTCAATACTAATAGGTTTGTCTGCCTAGCAAATCCAATTTTGCTGCAATAGCTGCAAAAATAGTTATTTTATGTATGTCTAACAATGTAGCTGCAATGAAATGTCCGAGAGCTTTGCTTCTTTAAGCAGGAAGCCTGGAAGCGCTACTGTCTGTAATGCAGCAAAGAAACATCAACTTTATGGCCTATAGGGCAAAATGTGACCTTGGAAATGAGTGGTATTTCCATCAACCCCTCATTATTATTGAATGATATTAGAGCAACCAAGGTTAACAGAAGGTAGTTATATCTTGCAACAATGTGCAGTAATTGGCAATTTCCAAATTGTAACTTTTCCCTGTGTTCAATAAATTTGCAACACACCATCTGCAAACAGAAGATACCACAATAACTTCACAACCCTTCTCTTACGTGAACGGCTCCTTTACTTTCGGCTGGAAATGTAGGGAAGCAATGAAAGATCATCAGCACCTTTTACACTCTTCAAAAATCTGGGCTGCACCCTTTACAATGGTATACATCATGCCTTTACTCTCCTTTCCCGAGGGGGAATACAGACCCAACCAAAAACAAGGAGCTTCCAGGTGAATTGACAAAACTTTTGCTGAAAATCAGCCAGCCACCTCATAACCATCTGTAGAAGTGGGTAGCTGGGATTGGAAGTGTACAAAATAGGGGGCAACAAGAGCAGCCATAAATTTTCAGTGAAGTGTTTTTGTCACTGATAGAATATGTGCAGAAAGATTTGGGGCATGGATGAAGATTACTTATGTGAAGGAATAAAAGAATGATCTCCAAATGCACACTTGGTAGTTCTGGAATACAGCAGCATGCCAGTAAGCAGCTGAATTGTCTTTGAGTCCAATGGAACAGCACTAATTTAATGGTGGGCTTATATCAGCCATTTTGAGGGAGGCGTGACCTTCTGAGGAGTTGTGGTGAAATACCTTTAATTGGATCAGCAAGTGGAGCTGGATATCAACAGAGATCAGGAGCTACCCATGATACCTATTCAGCCTGGCATCTTGTAGCGGTTGCTCTCATAGCAGCGGAAAACATAAGGGATGTACCATTGGTTCCTGAGGCCCAGTCAGCAAAATTAAAAACATTTAAAATACTTTTAAGTTTTAAAAAATGCGCCTAAAAATGTTTTTTTAAAAAAAACTTACCTGCAGTTTGCTTCAATTATTTTGTGCCCCATCAGATCTGCAGTGAATCTAACTGTGTCAACTATTCTTCTGATGTGGTACCAAGCCAAGCCTCCAGCTGCTATTTACCCGTTGCGATATTGGCAAGTAGCAGCTAAAAAGGCTCCAAGGTATGCTTTTTGGGCTTAGACTTTGACAGTAGGCCTCTCTGTCTCAACTTCCTCTGAATGACACTGCAGAACAGTCAGATGGCAATTAATGCCTAGGTGGTATCTGACTGCACATGTCAACATGCACATCAGTAGCTACTTTCCAGGGAGAGATCACAACACATTTATCTTATTGCAGCCCACTGTGTCCACGTTATTTCAAGAAGGAACAGATTTATGCTGATTTACCAGGATGTTGCCTGGGCTGGAGAGTTTTAGTTAAGAGGAGAGATTGGATAGACTGGGGTTTTTCCCTGGAGCAGAGGAGATTGAGGGGGGACATGATCAAGGTGTATAAAATTATGAGTGGCATAGATAGGGTAGACAGGAAGGAACTCTTCCTCTTGGTGGAGGGATCAATAACCAGGGGGCATAGAGTTAAGGTAAGGGGCAGGAGGTTTAGAGAGGATGTGAGGAAGAATTTTTTCACCCAGGGGGTGTTGGGAATCTGGAACTCATTGCCTGAAAGGGTGGTAGAGGCAGAAACCCTAATAACATTTAAGTGTTTGGATGTGCACTTGCGATGCCATGGCATACAAGGCTATGGGCCTAGTGCCGGAAAATGGGATTAGAACTTGTTAGACTAGCACAGACTCGATGGGCCGAAGGGCCTTTTTCTGCGCTGAAGACCTCTATGGCTCTATAACATTGGGCAAAGGACTTAAAGCAAGGATATTCTTTCTACCCACAGTTCCAGACTTCAGAGAAAGCAAACAGCAGAGGAACACCTTAGCCTGGTCACCACTGCACCCATCTTCTGATCCTCAACATTGTAGCTTGGTCACAATCAAGTTGTGTGTGTGTAAAAGGTCAATGGTTGAATGCAACACTCGAAATGGTACTTCACCACAGAGGGCAGGACTACCCACTTTAGGTTCATGAGTCCAGAAGAGTTGAGAGCAAAACTGATCATTTACCTTTGATTTCCTTCTGTTACTGGCTAATGGCTTCCTCATGAAGGTTAAATAAACATTCAGTGCAATGCTATATCCATTTTCCTCCTACCATAAATGGTTACAGTGCAGCACGAGGCATCCTCTAACGTACATTTCTCAAGATGTTTTGTTGAAGTATATTGCCATCTCTTTACTTTATTTAGATTCTATTTATTGTTGTTTGTTTAGAATTGTTACGATAGCACAAGGGAGTAACACTGGGGGAAAATGGTAAATAAAAAAAATCAAACTGGTTGAAAGTCAATACCAATAGTCCTATTACATTTCAGTTATCAGCTATATGATCAGCTGTTCTCTCTGTCCACTTGAGAAAGAGGAGTGCTGAATGATGTTCCAAGTCCTCCAGTCGCCACACAAACTTCATTTGGAAAGATCTTGAGGATCCAGTGACAATGAGAGGCAGCAGTGAGGAGGGGGGGGGGGTGTGGAGAAATCCATTGGAATTGGTACTTCATTTTTCTCATGTCTTGCGAATTCAGGAGGGGTGAGAGTGTGCGCGTAATTCTCCAACATGCTCACTCATTTTTCCAAGGTCAGCTAATAATTTCCTGTCCAGGCAACTAAGTATTATTGGGATCTCAAAGAACATGCTCCAGTGATGAAATGTTAGCACTGGGCCATGCACAACATGAGTCATAAACATATTAAGAGGCAATTCTGTCAACATGTAACTTTGAACCATTTCTCTCTTCCATGTGGGGCATTGCTTAGATCTCTCTGCTTATAAGGATATACCCAGGGTGAGAGTCCTATATATGGAGGATAAACTGGTTCCGGAGTCAGATCACCAACCTACAGCAGTTTATGTCCTCTCCATACCAAACTCTTCCCCCTTTCTCTGCTTCTCTTGCAAATTTGTACATATTTATACACTCATGTTTTTCCCATTTCCTTCCTTGCATGCAACTTTGTTTGAGAAAACAACTATCACTTTTCAGTTTATAGTATTTCATCCAAGTTGGAATGAGACTCAGGATTTTAACTTGCAAGCTTGTAGGCAAAGCAAATATGCAGCCCAGCAAGTGTTACATTTCAGTAACAGATTTTAATTGCTTCTTGGAAGATGTGGGCGTACTATCCTAAGCATCTACCCCTCCACAAGCGCACTGTGGCTGCAATGTGTACCATCTACAGGATGCATTGAAGCAACTCATGTAGACTTCTTCAGTAATATCTCCCAAACCTGTGACCTCCACCACTTACAAATTAAAGGGCAGCAGGTGCATGGGAACATAGTCACCTCCAAGTCTCTCACTCCATCCCAACTTGGACATATAGCCGGCAGTTCCTACATCAATGAGTCAAATCTTTGGAACTCTACCTAACAGTATTGCATGAGCATCATCACCATACAGAGTTCAGCAGTTCACATCTTCTCAGAATAAATAGGGATGGGCAATAAATGCCAGAGTTGTCAGTTAAAAAAAGACTCTGGATCACAGGTGTTAGCTTCAATTATATGGTTCATCCTAATTTATATTATCAGGTCAAAATTTGTTTAATTATTTTTCAACTTACATATTTCACTATTATAAGAGACATAGCTGTTACTAAAAATGCACTCCCATCCAGGAAAGCCTGACATGAAAGGTTGCTTCTGGCATTAAAGCCTTCCAATAGCTGCTTATAGTCAGTTTATTCAAATCAATTGTATTCAAGTCACTGTAGGAGACCAGAACTATTTTGCCACTTTTGAGTTAAGATATGTTATGGGGCCAGTACAATAGTGCTTTAATCTGCTAATGTAGCTTCCTCTATTTACCTCTCTCATAATAAACACTTTATAGTTTAACATGAGATTTAGTTTCTGACAAGTGGCTGTGTTGTTTTCCTACCTGAGAGAGATTTGAGTGCACTCCTTCTTAGCAGCTGCCTTTTCTAGTGAGCATAAGGAGTGTGTTGGGAGAGGGTTTGATATGTAACATACACAATGTACATATTTATGGGAATGGGGTTAGGTCATGGTGGGTTAGTGGAGGAAGAGATTGCAACATTCAAAAAGCTGCTGTGCTGAAACATTTTGAACAGTCAAATTTCCCAAGATTTTCTTTACAGTATGATGGTCAATTAAATGTTGTGGAAAACAAATAAACAAGGAAGATATCTAAAAATTTCTGTTCATTGTACCTAGATTCACCAGAATTATACCAGGGTTTAAAAGGTATGAGGACATGTTGCATAAGTTAAGCTTGCATTTCATTCATATAGTCATATAGATGATGTAATTGAGCTATGCTAGAGTTATCTATGGTTGATGGAGATAAATTATTTCCTTTGGTGGGGTGGAGTCTAGGAATCAGGTAATCAGGGATGATGCTAAGTAGCAATTCTTGCACAAAGGGCAGTGGAAAAGCTGTTGAGACTGGGTGTCAATTGAAAATCTCAAAATTCAGATTGATAGGTTTTTGTTAGGCAATGGTATTAAGGGTTACAGAACTAATGTATGTCAATGGAGTTAGGATACATGATCTCAATGAATTGGCAGAACAGGCTCAAGGGGCTGAAAAGTCTTGCTCCTGCTCTTAACCTCCGAAAAGGAATGAATTAAACAAACAAAAACAAGTGCTTTATTATAACAGTTACTACCAGCATTTCAATGCTGACATAATTATAGCACCATCCCTGACAGCAGTGTCTCTCCAAGGAGGGAGCTGCTGAAACCATATGTATAACTCTGTGTTCAGCTACATTAATCTCATCCCTTAAATGGAACTAACATCCTTCTCCAATTTTTTAAGCTTACCCCTTTCTCCTGGGGATGGCAACTCACACTCAGTGTTCATATGCGAAACTAGTGAGTCAGAAAGGTTTTCCAAAGGTAAGCCACCAGAACCGAATGCACCCTGTCCTCACTTATAGTTCTGGCAGTATGACGACAACCTGTAGACCCTTACATTCTGGATTCTAGCCAGCCAATTATGTACCCATCACAAAATATTTCCACTACTTTATTTTCAGTACCAGCCTTTCCAGAGGAGCCAGGTCAAATTCAAGTGCACCGCACCCACTGCTGCACACCCATCAAGTTCCTCACACCCTTAAGTTAGTTCATCATGGCCTCCCCTTCATGAAACCATTTTGGTTAACATTTCATAATTTTATTTCTCTCTTTATGCAGCATGATCTTATCTTTAATAAGGGTTTTCATAACTTAATCCACCATGGAGGCCAAATGCACAGATCTGTAGTTTCCTGGGTCATTTTGGCTATCTTATTTGAAGATTAACATTTGCCTTCCTCTAGTCCCAGTCACTTCTCCAATATTCCGTCATTTCTGGAAGATCTGTGCCAGAGCTTCTACAAGGATCCATGAATATACTTTTTCCAGTCTGAGACTGATCATCCTAAATTTCCACAACTGGTTAATGATATGAATAGTGTCACAACTTACCTTAGCAACACCCTTGGGTTCCCTTTAGAGATTATGCAAGTTACCTGTCTCCTGATTTGTAAAAACTAAGGCAAAAACAACTGATTTAGCACATTTGCAGTTGTATAGTACTAATTGTTATACCCGATCTAACTCCGTACTTTTTTTTTTCTTAGTATCATTTAAAAATTACTATTTCATTCCTTTTGTTATATTCAATTCAAAATTTGTCTTTGCCATTCTGATGCTTTTGGTTTGAAGTAATTTCAGTTTTGTGCCACTTTCCTTCTTGGCCTTAAGTGTCTTCTTTCCTTCTTTATGTGTTGCTTACTAGTGCTGTTCAATCAGGCAGGAGCATCTTTACACTTGTTGCCTTTACTTGGCAGGGTACACATTGATCCAACGCATTCAAAATTGCCTCCTTGAAGGAACTCCATAGACCCTCCACTCTCCGAGCCATATTCAAACCTCCAAGCCCACTCTGATGAGACTTCCAAAGCACAAAGTTGATCCTCTTAAAATTTGGCAATTTAAGTTGTGTGTTTTCATAATCTCCCTAATCTTTATAATGTCAAACTATGCCACAAAATAAACTTCTATTAACTCCAGACATTCAATCCCTGCCTTACCAGCAGAGATATTATTGCCCTATTTAATTTCTGGTTAGGTAGAAATCTACAACTATTATAGTTAGTCCCTTGTTCGCTATCTTCCTTACTTTATCCCACAGTTCCAGAGCTTTTAGTTTAGTCTGAGGTGGTGGGGCTGGGGTGATGTTCTACAGCACACTCCAATAATAGTTTACCTCTGTTACTATCTATTAATTCTACCCAAACTGATTCTGTGTCTGGTCTTTTTTTAATGAGCTCTCTCTCTCGTAGCTCACTATTAGCCAGCAATGGTTCCAATACAGTGTCGATGAATTAGGCAGAATGTTAAGATATTATGACAGAATTTCCAATGATCATTCTTTTCAAGGCCCAAATTTTACTGCTCCAACTTTTCAAAAAGGATATCAACTGTCATTTGCTGGCAAAACACAAACTGTTTTAGTAAGAATTTTAAAATTCAAAATCTGAATACAAATTGGAAGATAACTGCTTGTGTGCATCCCATGTAACATGCAGCACATCACTTCTGAATTGTTTTTACAAATCAATCCTTTAAATCAATTTTTGATTAACTTTGCATTAAGGATTAAGAATTAAATATAAACTATTATATTTTCAATGCAAATAGACTGGAAATTTAAATGTGGGAACTAATAAACTACTTCTGTATAAATCATGCATAAACTTACTGGAAATAATTACAGCAAATATGCAAGGAAAAGGTGCAGAAAGCACAAATGGATGAAGGAGAACAAGCTAAAGACACAGACTGAGTGATCAACCTTCCTGGGAGGGGCTGGGTAAAGCCAAATTGAAACTAGATTAGAATTCTAACCTCTGGAATTCTTTCTCCACCCCTCTTTCCTCTGAAACGCTACTTAAAATCTACCTCTTTGACCAAGTGTTGGTCACTTGACCTAATGTCTCTTCCTTTAACTTAGTGCCAATGTTTGCCTGATTATAGTTCTGTGAAGTGCCTCGAGCCATTTTACTGTTAAAGGTGCTTTATGAATGCAAGTTGTCGGTGCGTAGCAAGCTTCAAAAGAGAGATTCAACACTTATCAAAATCTGTAAATCTTTATCTGATGTTCTCTTAAATGTGTGTTAATGGAAGTGCTCACTCTAAAATTATTACTAAGATATTATGCAGAGCTGTCAAGAATTTGGTTATAATTTCAAACATAACTCAAGGTTGAGTACAGGTCTCGTCCTCCATTCAGACGCACAACAACTTCACATGCTTTTGCATGATCTTTAATCAAAGCCTTACCTTTAGTTAGGAAAACCACTGGCTCTCTGTCCAGTTTCTGGTTATTGCTAATCATGTGATTGATTCCTCAGGTGGTTAGCAAAGGTAGTGGTCATATTCGAGTCCGATCCTGGCCAACACCACCCTTCAACACCAGCCTGTAATCTAGCACCTTACACAGAGAAGGTGCCAGGCTGAAGTCCTTGTCACTGCGTTACATGAAGCCTGATCATTCCTTCTCGCTGTGTAATTCAGATTTTACACAGAAGCATATTGGTTGCTCATCAATTTCCTCCCTCCATTATAGCTGGAGGCTATTTAAAGGCTTCACTGCAGCTGCAACTCACAGCCGAGTCCTGATTTCCCACTTCTGCTTGAGGCTGAGCCAAATTCTGTGCCCTTCCTCCATGCTGTAACTACTCAAGGCTGCACCCTTTAGACTTGATGTTATAGATTTAACCAGTAAAAAGAATTGACACATTATCATATAGAGCATGTACCCCACTCAGACAGACAGCGGTTGCTAGCCAGAGAGTATGCACCTGCACAGCAGCGATCTGGTGATGAATACAAGGTACAAAAAGTTAGCAAAAACACTGGCTGTCAGTCCAGCGTTTGGTTATTGGTTATCATGTGACTGATCCCATCAGGTGGTTAGCAAAGGTACTGTCAGATATCTGAACAGCTGGGGTTTTTGGTGAGGAGGGGAAGAGGAAGATTAACAAGGAGGGAATCAAGCTTCATTAGATCTTGATTTTAAATAGATGGTTTTCCTCAGAGCTGCCATGTCTAAGTCAGTAGAGCAGCGCTACAGCACATAACAAAGTATGAGATTCGAGTTTGGTGCCATGCCAGATTTGGGATTGTTGCTCTAGATACAGATTTCAATCCCAAAAATTGAGACCCACACCAGGGCTCAAGAGTACCCTACTACTGAAAAATAAGTTCAACGGTCAAAGGCTAGGTGGTGATGCATTCGAACAGACTCCTCCTCCGCTGTTCATGAGCACAAGGAAAGGAATTTGAAAGGTTCTCTTCAGAGGTAGATGGCTAACCCCAGGAAATAGTGATTGGCTGTGCCATTCACATCAGTATTAAACAACAAAGAAATAGAAAACAATGGCAGTTACAAACAAAAGGGGGGAAGACTAATGCAAAGACATGTTGAAATTATGAAAGAAAGGTTTGAAAATGCGCATTTTGTACACAGGTGGTGACAGCTGCAGCAACACGTTAGTTCGGGCGGTTGCAAAAGATACCAAAAGAGCTGCTTTACCCTGTATATGGGTTCCTCTGATTGGGAATAATGAAGTAGGCATAGTACCCTTTGAAGAATAGGAAATGATGAGGGTTTTTTAGGGTTCATTTCAAGTTTTATACGTACATCAGCATCTGACATGGGCGGTGCCTCTTCCATATCTACTTCATGTTTGTTGGTTGCCCGTGAGGCTGATCCTTTGTTTTCATGCTGTAATCTTTCACTTTGTCCCTGGGCCTGTGAATAAAGCATCAAATTGTGTCACACCTCACAACACTGTCTAAAGGTCTTGGCTCACTGTTTAGGATATTTACTTATCAAGTTGATGACGTTCATTTTTATTTATTTTAAACTAAAGTGGAAATATGGTTATGTATAACCACTGCCAATTTTTAAAAAGAAATTCTAATCCTGATCCTACCATTCTACTGTGAATCCAGTCATATCAGATGTGGTCAGTTCACCATCTGTGCATAGCTGTGTCAAATTGAGCAGGCATCTGCTGTGTCTACACTAAAAACACATTACACAGCATATACTTAAGATTGCCCCCAGCCTCTGATGGCTCCCACTTTCACCCCATTAGCCCATCCCTAGAGCTGTTGCTGGGCCAAGAGCAAGGTTGTGATGCTTTGTATTGTTACATTCAGGGTCCCTCTTTAGCTTTTACTTATGTTCTTTTCTTATACTGGTTTTGTGCAAAACCTCCATCACACCATTAATTTGCTTCATTATTTTGAAAACGTGGATCATGATCCTCTTTTCCAGTAGTTCTTCAAAACAAGAACAAACTTTTACACGTACATTTAAAAACCTCACATTTGTGCTAAAGTCACCTACAAAACCTTAATCCAGTTATCAAACTTTCCAATTCCAAATTCATATCCACATTCACAATGCTGACTGACTTCATAAACTAGACATGTTGTGATTACACTCTTCCACCAGTGGCGGAGTGCTGGCACCTCTGTTTTACTTCACCCAGCTCCTCAGCCTGTATTGCAGAGAAATTTCACTAGTTACATATTTGCTTCCTAAAATGCTGTAAGTTTTGCATTATATAAAGAATCTATAAGATTAAGCATCCCACACATGACTTTAAAATGGGGAATGAATTACATCTGTATTCGAATTATCCTAGCCTGAATAAGAGCTTCATCTGAGGACAGCAATTGGTCCTGACGCCACAAAAGCAAAACGAGGATTGATTACGGTAAAATAAATTTCTTCATGACCCAGTCATTTAACAACTTGGAGTTTTGCTTCATCTATTTTCACTGCTTAATTATGATAAATGCAGTTGAAATATATACCATGACCTGTGCTTTAGAGTCTCAACATTTTATTGACCTTTTATAAACTCCAGCCCAGCTGTTAGGCATTTTTTTTTAAAAACAGTTTATCTCACACATTAAAAAGATTCTCCTTTATCCCTTTCACTTCTTGATTTTTTCTTTTTATCCTAGGTTTGCTTTTTTAATTAGAACTGTTTCAAAACTGTCTTTTCTAATCTCCCCCATCTTACTTTTATTAGGAAAAGAGAAGTTAAAATGTTTCATCTTTTATTTAGGTTTAGTTTTGATATGGCATACAGTAGAATTGATAAATCCAAGGAAAATCCCCATTTTCATTACTCTCTCTGTGAAATACATTTCCTGATTTTATTTCTAAATGGTCTAACTTTAAGAGTGTTTTCCCCCGCCCCTCCTTTTTTTCTGGATTTTCCCCCCTGAAGTTGTTCCTCTTTATCTACTTTATTGAATCTCTTATCATTTTAACCAGCCCTCAACCTTCTAAACATAAGGGAATACATCCCAGGTTTATACTACCTGTCCTCATAACTTAACCCCTTATGCCCAGTATCATTCTGATGAATCGATGTTGGTCAATATTTCTTTGAGGTATGCTGCCCAGAACCGAATGCAGCACTGGAGACTCAAACAACTAATAGAAAAGTCTGAACAGAACATTTCCCACAAACATTGTAATAAATACAACAAAGCTCATTACAATAATAAGAAACTTTTGCATCAGGATAGAATACAATGAATGACATGTACTAACTGTACATTATCATGTTTGCTTTTTTGCATAATTGTATTTACAAACCTCCCTGAAGGCGATCTGAACACATCTATGAAGTGGAACACACACATATAGCAAGCATTCTCTTGCACTATTGCTGCTCAATATTAAAAATGTGGTTAGCAGACAGTTAGTTTATAGATATCAGTAGTTATTACGCTTTAACAAATAGTCAGAGGACTACGGGGTAGCTCAGTTCCAGAACAAAACCCACATTTTCAAATTTGCAGGGAGTGGATTGAAGTTTTCATGTGTCCAATGAAGCTCGTGATATATAATGCACAGATATACATATAGTAATATAAGGCAGCATTGTAGGAGCCAACCTAACGTATCTGTTCCATTAGAATGGATGGATACAAGCACAGCTGCACTGGTATCACCTAAATGAAATTAGACTGATAATAAATTCACAAATAGGACAAGACAGACAACCACACGCTATTGTACTTACCTCAGCATTAATGATCTCCCTGTAACCATTCCGATATGTATAAAATTAAAAATATCCTCTGACAGGGAATTTGTTTGGATTTTAGCTTGGGTAAGATACTCACAGATCTGCTCTCTCTCTCTTCCCAAACTGCCAGTTCCTTCGATTCTATTTCTTCAGGACTCATACGTACCAGGTGAAATGGAACAATCTCTTCTCGCACAACACGTCGGAAGAGCCCCTACAAAACAAATTGATGCCACTTCATCATATATAACTTGAAAGAAAAACAGATGAGTTAAGAAAAAACAATATGGCTAGGGCTGATAATGTGATATGTAACACACAGATTCAGAGAACAATAGCAGTAGTATTGTCACTGAGCATAGCACAAGTATAATGTCACATAATGGTTAAGATGTAGGGGTAGTCTTGAACTTCACAACATAAAAGGTACCTGGTTCCTGGGGTTCTTCAAATTAAACATAATACTCCGGTATCTGCTCTTGTACTTGCTGTGAGTATCTTGGAACAGGGTGAAAAGTTCCTTTTCAATGCTCACTGCTATTTTTCCTATTGTATCTTCAGTTACATCAAGATCATCACAGTCATTCACCCTGTCACAGAGAAGCACAGAAACATTTGGCCATTACTCTAGTAACACAAGTACATTCCGCTCTCCATCACTAGGCAAGGATTATATATGGCACTTGGTGTTTGGAAATGACTGCTAAGCCTTAACATATTGGACAGAATAAAAAACTACATGTTAAGCTCCATTAAGCAATGGGCAGCTTCTGAACAAAATGATTAAACGGCAACATTTTATGAACTCCCTAGCACCTTCATTAGTCCATAGAATAAATAGCTGAATTTAGCTCATGCAGTTATCTGATCTATGCTGTTGTGTATTTATTAAAATGTCAAATTAAAAATCATCTTCCAATTGCTTCCCTTTAATCTTCAATCGGCTCATGCTGGAGATGTGCCATGTTGGCACCCACAACACTTCAGCATCTCATTTAAATGAGTATTTTTCTTGCTTATTCCTCATGCGACTGAAACCAATGTTGTCATCCAGATGTTTACTCACATGCACTATCTTCTAAAGACATCACAACCATGGGGCTATTTTCACCTTAACTATCCCAAGGGACTGAAGTCAATTATTACATTCCCAGCCTTCCTGGCTAAAGCTGGCTGGTAACACACCAAGGGTTTACAAAATTACAACTTGGAAATTGGCCATTTGGAAGGACGAGCTAAGAAGGAACAATAGATTTCCTCATATGTAGTTACCTTATGATCTTGAGTCACATGCACATTTGATTAGTATGCAGATATCACAGAACTTAGAAGTACAGCAAATAAATGAGGGTGACAGTAATAAACTTCAGGAGGACATAGGCTGGTGAAGTGGACATGAGGCTGGTGAAGTGGACATGAAATTTAACAGCGAAGTGATACATTTTGGTGGAAAGAATGAGAGGCAACATAAACAACATAGTACAATTTTAAAAGGGATGCAGGAACAGGGAGATCTGCAAGTGTGCATATGAAAGTCTTTGGGAGGTGACAGGACAAGTTGAGAGCTGTTAAAAAAAGATACACATGATCCTTGGTTATATAAACATAAGAATAAGTGTACAAAAACAAAGATATACTAAACCATTATGGAACCCCGGTTAGGCCGCAGCTGGAGTACTGCAGCCTATTCTGGACAGCACAATTTAGGAAGGATGTCAAGGCCTTGGAGAGGGCGCGGAGGAGATTTAACAGGAAGGGATGAAAGGCTTCAGTTACATGGAGACTTGACAGAAACTGGGGTTCTTCTTAAAGCAGAGGTCAAAAGGAAGACTTGATGGAGGCGTCCAAAGGTATGAAGGATTTTGATAAGAGTAAATGAGGAAAAACTTTCGAATTTCAGAAGAGTAAACAGAGGACACAGATTTAAGATAATTGGCAAAAGAACCAGCGGCAACATGAAAAATATTATGCAGTGAGTTATGATGATCTGGAATATAATGCCTAAAAGGATGTTGGAAGCAGATTCAATAACTTTCAAAATTAAATTGGATATATACTTGAAGTGAAAACATTCACAGGGCTATGGAAAAAAGAACAGGATAGTGGGAGTAATTGGATAGTTCTTTCAAAGAGCCAACACAGACATGATGGACAGAATAGTTTCCTTCTGTGCTGTGATATTCTAAGGTACTGTGCTCTGTCATTGGAATGCTGAGGTTGATCTGGAGGCCTAAATGTATCTAACTGAACTGGTCAGAAAAACACTGGGAAACAGGATCTTGCAAATAACTGACATCTGACAGGCTGACATGGATAACAAAACTCATTGACAAAACGCTAACAATGAATAAATGGGATTAAGTTCAATTTTAGACATATTATGTCTAGGCTTAATTGACAAACATGCAAATAAGCATTTTCTTGTCTTCTCGGGGACCTGAAGAAAAATTAATCAAGTTAAAAAAGTGCTTTTATCTCTCAACAGAAAACACTGAAGTGTGTGTTAAATATCTATCTTGTATATCTTGTAAATTAAATCCACAATTTCTTGCACAGCCCTTTATTTTGACAGTAACAAATTGCCAAAAACTCTCATTGCTCAGTTAGAAGTTTCTTGCCTTTTCATTTTCCTCCAGTTTTTGTAAACCTTTGTATGGAAAATGTTGAATTGTTTTAAATTTAATGATCCATGAATTATTCAGCTCACGTATTTTTTTTTGTGAAAAGGGTGAACCTATGAGAATTGCAATTTCTTCCAAAATTAACTTCAGATATTGAACGGCAAAACTATTTTTAGATGCACGCTGTCCCATTAAACATGATCACATTCACTCACATTCGACATGTTAAATCTGATTCTATCCAATCAGAACCTCTGTACAAAACAAAATCCTGCATCAAACGTCCCTCACCTTTTACAAAGGATCTCCTTAAGTGACCGGCGGATATTGTGTCGGATCTGAGGGTTAGATAGCTGGCTGCTGTTTTTTGCAGCCGGGGCTAAAGGCTGAACTGGCTGTTTATCTGCAGCTGTTTTAGCTGGAGGCTGCTCGCATGAATATACAGAGTGTTTGGCTGCAGAAGCAGAATGTTTAGATGGTATTCGGTATTCTGACCCAGTGCTGCCTTGTTTGGATGAAGTCTGCTGTTTAGTTGAAATTGGATGTTTTGATGAAGTTTGTTGTTTAGATGAAGTTTGTTGTTTGGATGAAGAAAGTTGCTGAGATGCAGGAATAGGCCGTTTAGGTACAACACGGTGTTCCACTGAACCAGCAGGCTGCTTAGCCACTGCCGCTGATGGCTTTGAGGAAGTAGATTGCAAAGTTGCAAGAGGCTGTTCATCTGGAGATTCAGAATCAGCTTGCTTGGTGTCAGCTCCCTCGCCCTTTGGAACTATTGAAGAAAAATATTTTCAGAGTGAGAACTGTGCTGTATACGCTATTGAATTACTGACAATTTTCTGGATGCGTAACTATCGGAAGTGTTGCTGTAAAAACATGCTTCAGTTTGACTAGAGAACAAAAGATCTGCGAACACACACATTAATGAATTGAATACTGAAGTTTGGAAACAAAAACTCAGGATGTGCTGATACAGTCAAAGAAGTCTCAATAATATAGCTTATGAATACAGGCATGCACTTTGTTTACAAATTTGATTTGCTTTGTCCAACATTGCAACATAACTAGAATTTACATTCACTCAAAGTAGTTTGTATCATCAAGTTACCACAGGGTCTCAGCAGTTCACCCTGCATGTTACTGGTTAGTGCTGACACTGGCAGACAAAACGGAGCCTCTCAATGTTGGCTTCTAATTTTTTATCACCTATACCTATCAATCTGAGAAAAAGATAAAAACTGTGCACTTGCAGTACATTTTTCCAAGAGTGCTGGAAATAAATTCTGTGTCAGATTTAATAGAACTGCTAGGAGCTTATTGCTGTATACTAGTGTAACGGAGCACCCAATTTCCCAGCTAGAGTATTAGTACACTGTAATTTCTAAATGTTCATAATACATTTCAAATTAATCATAGTGCAAATCGTGCTATGATTATACTGGATCATTTATCTGTATAAGAGTGTGCAATAAAGTAATGCATATACTCAAATTAACAAAAATCCCACACCATTATGAATTTATGTTCTGCTTCATCAATTCACTAAAGTAATTTTTAAAATATGCAAAGTACCAGAGTTCAAAACTGCTTGAACTAATACATGGAAGAATGCAACAAAACTAATTACGCGGAAATTTGTACAGCAGTACCTACTGGTTTACAATGTGTTGAAATGCAACTGATTGCCCAGAGTTTAAATTACTCAATTTCTACTTACACTGGTATGAGCAAAGCCAGTGTAGAAGCCTTTTGCTTGTATAGAAAGCGCACAATTTGTTTTAAAATCATGACCAGCTTGAGTTTAACTAGAGTAAAAACTAAATACAAAGTTAAGGTTGGCTGCAAATATTTCACTTGATGCTCAGTTCACCCATCCCTCACTGTCTCCATCACTACCTTTAATGCATGCACTGTATTATGTATCTGTTAAATTCACATTGGCTGCCCAATGACCTATTTTACTTTGTACAATTACTAAGCCCAGTGATTTGTTGCATTGTAACATGCAGTGACAAATTCTTATACTTTTTGTAACCTGTGTCAGTTGAATGCACTGCAGTGTTCTCACAAATCAGGAAGTTAAGCTCTAGGATCTTCAACACACAATCTGGGCTAACATTTCAGTTCAATACCATGGAAGTGCTACATTGTCAGAGGTGTTGTCTTTCAGTTGAGACACTGAATCGAGGCCCTGACTACTCTTTTAGATGGACACCATAGCAGTCTGAAGAGCAGCAGGGGAGTTCACCTGGTGTCCAGGCTAACAGCTATTCCCCAATCACCTTCATAAGATTAATCTGTCATTGTGGCTTGTGAAGCCTGTGTGCAATTTGGCCCCTGTTTTAGGTTACATATAAGTTATGCCTACACTTCAAAGTAATTCCAATTCTGGAACACCCAGAGGGCATGAAAAGCAGGATACCAATACAAACTTCTTGCATGAAGACTGTGATGTTGCAAAGTTATGTTTTTTTTAAAAGCAACTCCTACTTTAAAAACTGAATGAACTATGCAAGGTTGCAGAAAATTAAGCTAGAGTACTGCAGGCAGCAAAGCACTGTGCTGCATCAATTATAGCTGAAGTGTATCCCACAGCTTTTATACAGTTGATAAGAGTATAGTACCACCCTGTGTTACAACTGATTCTAATATTTGAGTTTCTACTACCTGAAAAAGCATAATTTAATGTTTGTTCAAAAAAACAACTTTCTGGCAGGAACACATTCTAGCAGCATCACTTCTTTTATTCAACACAACTGTCGAGATTTTAGATTAAACATACTGTGACAAATAAACAGGCTTTAATTATCTTTAATTTTTACATTTGTTCTCATTATTAGAAATACATCTATTAGAATGCAAAACATGCATCGAAAAAAATGCTCTGGGGAGCTTAATTGTAATTTAATCCAAGTTTTACTGAAAAATTCTTCAAACTAAAGCCTGGGCAATAGTAACACTATCTGAACCATATCTCCAAAAACTCTTTTGCTTCTGTTCTACCTATTTATGGTTCAATTTATTAAATTATCTACCACATTAAACATATTGTAACTATACATAAAGCAATGTTTACATGGACGTTTTAAATGGATTTAGAGGCTTTATCAAAATGCTTTATGTAACAGAAAATACTGATATTGGTACAACTTCAATTGTATATGCCTACCTAGGGTACTTGAACAATTTTCTCAGGGCAGGGACTGTAATACCAAAAATTTGCACAGGAGAAGTAGATAAGGAAGATTTGTTAAGGCGACATTTTTTTCATTAATTTCACTGCATAGTACTAATTTCACATTTTGGGTGTTTCAAATTGTCATGTGATTACAATCCCCAACTATAGGACCCATTAACGGTCATAAATTTATTCTCGAGCCCCATTCCAGGACTCAAACTTAATCTAAGCAGGTACGTTAGTATACCACTAAGGGGAAAACTCTTGTGGAAGAGGGCATCTTTCAGGTGAGATGTCATACTCAGGCCCCGTCTGCCCGTTCAAGCGGACACATGCATCATCTGTCGAGGAGCAGAAGACAGATTTCCTAGTATTGTCAATATCTGCCCCTTAGCTAAAAGCAGATTAATTTATCATTCACTATTGCTCCTGGGACATTCCAAACATACAAACTTGTCCACTGTATGAACAGCAACTGTCCTACAACTAACACATTTGTTTTTAATCTCTTTTAGAACGTCTCAGGCATTCTATAAATTTAAGTGTTTTCTTTACCAAAAGATTGCTGCAGTAATGAAGGTGGGAATAAAATGTTGAACCATGACCCTGTCTGCCTGTTCCAACTGATCATGTGATGTTAAAAGATTCCATTGTATGTTTTGAGGTGGTGTAGAATTAATCCAGTGTCTCAATTCTCCTTCATCCATTATCAACAAAACAAAAAAAAAATCAGATTTAGTTGATGATTGATCTCATTGCTATTCCTGGGATTTTGCTGTTGCAAAATTACACCTGGATGAACAGCCACTCCAAAACTAACTTGTGAAACACTTTGAGATGGTTTGTCAAATACTTCTAGTATTTTCAACTTTTTATGTGTACTGGATATTCCATGTAATTGTGTGGAGCGAATGAGCTAAACCTTCTATATTAAGGAAATACAAGTTAAGGTGAATCCCTATACTAATTTAGATGAAAGGTCATCAACCTTAAACAACTCTGTTTCTCTCTCTCTCTCTCTCTCTCCAGGTGCAGCCAGACCTGAGTGTTTCCAACATTTTCTGTTATTAACCCTTATACCTATTTTGCAAGGTTTTCCCCAAACAGTAAGCCCTGGCTTCACTTCAATCACAAGAGTCAATAATTTAGCATCAACATGTTGGAATGTAAACCCCTTCCCCAATCAAAAAGGAAATACATATAACAGATTTGGTAAGGGAAGAACTGAGAAAAAATTGAGTATTGGTAATCATCTGGATGCTTCCACACACAAAACAATTGTGGTGTAGCTTGCATGAAATTGGTTCCACTGCCAATTCAGTCAGAAATGTAATTCTGTTCTCTATGTTAGGAATCACACAGGTCTTTGGTCTTAATAGTACTAACCTTTAAAATAAAGCAGCATAGTGACGAATGTAGCTACTCTTCTTTGCCCTATTTGTGGTCAAACCAAATATGGACATCTTTATTTTCGAAAATTGTCAGGGCTTTTCTTGTGGTACCTGCCTTCACTTATATACCCTTCTGTTCTTTAGTGTCACTTTCCTACATATGCTGCTCATTACAACAATGTTCTTAAGTTGACCATCGCCAGGTATCTCACAAATGCACAGAAGCATCTTTCCTGCTTTTGCAGTGTGAAGCAGCGTTCTTGGGAATGGTTTCCATGGAGGGACTTCAGCAATATTTCCAAGGATAATTTGCAATATGACACATCTAACCAGAGATTAAAATGTAAAATTATTTCCCTCAATAATTCTAGCATTAGATTCAAAACCACCTGCAGATGAGCAATTGCATTAGAAATTTAGAAGAAACTGAATTAGTGTAAAGATATAGGAATATAAAACACATCCAAAATGCGATAGTATTTACATGTATAAGTTAGAAAATGTCCAAATTGGAGCTAACGAAGTGCATCACTGACATGACCAATTCCGTGGATATTAAATTTTCATAGTCCTCTGCTGCAGAATTAACATATGAACTGAACTGTATGCCTCGTGTAATAACTATTTTAAAAGAAACTGTTGAAATAGAACATGGGCATTAGATAGCAAGTTTTGGCTCATGTGAAATATTAAGCTTCCTCCTGTTTATACTTATGCTTCATGAGCGTTTTATCTTCATGACAGATCGTCTTTAACACATAACTAGTGTTATAGATTAGGATAGCACATCACATATTCTGACTGGATGCAAACCAGCTGATCAATTACAAAAATCTTCTTGAATCTAAATATCATGTTGAACGCCTAGTTGTTCAGTGCATACGTTTCCCGTACTGCACAAATTTTGATATGGAAGAAAAGTCAGTAGAAGTACATCCATTTATACGTTGCCTTTCACAACTTCAGGACGTCACAAAGTATTTCACTTCTAATGAAGCACTTTTTATGTATAATCACTATTGTAATGCAAGGAAACACAGCAGCCAACATGCTGTTTGTGAGACCCTGCTTTGTGCAATGAAATTTTGATCAGATCATGTTTTGCAGATGTTGGTTGAGAGGTTGTTGGTCAGGATACCAGGAGAATTTCCCTGCTCTTCTTCAAAACATATTATGGGATCTTTTGCTTCCAATAGAGAAGGCTGAAGGGGCCCCTGTTTAACATCTCATTCAAAAGACAAAATCTTGAACCGCAGCACTCTCAGTGCTGCACTGAGGTTTCAGCCTAGATTATGTGCTCAAGTCTCTGCTGTGGGGTTTAAACCCAAAACCTCTGACTCAGAGGTGAGACTGTACAGAACATATGGTGGAAAATTGAGCTGAAAACAGAACAATGAGTAAGCAAAAGTTATCACAGATAACTGAAATTATGATAATGTCAGGTTAGATTGCCAATTACTTTTTGTAAAATTTATGCCAAAAAGTTAATTATTGCAGATTTGCAATCAGTCAGGACACTGAGCACTTAGCAACTCACCAAGGATCCTTCGACCGCACCTTCCAAACTAGCGACCTCTACCACCTAGGAGGACAAGGGTAGCAGTTGCATGGGAACACCACCACCTGCAAGTTCCCCTCCAAGTCACACACCATCTTGATTTGGAACTATATCGCCGTTCCTTCACTGTCGCTGGGTCAAAATCCTGGAAATCCCTTCTAACAACACTGTGGTGGTGTAGGTACGCCACATGGACTGCAGAGGCTCAAGGCAGCGGCTCACCACCACCTTCTGAAGGGCAATTCTGCATGGGTAACAAATACTAGGCAGCAATGTCCACATCCCATGAAAAAAAATTCAGGCAGAATATAACGCTTCCGAATTGGACAGTGGTGCAAGTTAGTATGGTCTTGCATTCTGGGACCTGGGTTTGAGTTCCATCCTAACTGATGGATTGAACTGAAACCCACTGCTGGCCTCAAAAGTCCAGATTAAAACACTTGGCCAATCTCAATCTAGCTCTCAGAACAGATCTATAATATTAAATGTTCTGTGGCTTAATTTTTGTAAAGCCATCAATCCATTATGTACGTTTGTACACAATTAAATAGCTGATAACTTGAGCACTTTTTAAAAAGTCACTGTTCTGGCAGTGCCACCCCATTCCGACAGAGAAGTCATGAAGTTAGAATAAACCCATTTCATATAAATAGAAGTACTGTCATGTTGAAAACAGAATCTCCATGTCTTTCACCATAGAAGCACAAGACATTCAATAACTTGAGGTAAATGATGCACTATCCTCTCAAAAGAGAAAAGTTCCTTTAGCTGATAACATTGAAATTTATAACAATTTTATTATACCATAACCTATGAGCACATACTCAGGATGGCCTCCCTCTCACCTGCTCATTTCCTCAGGTTTTCCAGAGTCTGATGAGTTTGGAAAGCAAACTAATTCCCCAATACAAACAGCAACAAATCAGGTTTCTTCCATTCATGTTGAGGCCATATTTACGTGTTTTCAGTTATTAAGAAAATTAAATTCAAAATAAATACACTGTTGGGCTAACAGTCAGTTCTATGCATGTTCCATGTTAAAAGTAACCCAAAGCTCAAACAGAAATATTTCATCAAGCCTGCTTTAATTGCAATAAAGGCAGACTTTTCAGATTATGTGTTTTTAGTTACGGGCACAACATGGGCACTAACGCTACTTTTTAAAAAACAAAAGCTCTCACAAAGATGCCACTTAAGCTTCACGGAGATCCAAAGAAATGTTCTGCATGTTAAGGTGAAACAAGTGTGTTAGGTTTGTGCTTGCAGTCTTCAAAAACAGTGCATAATAAATAATTGTAGAATAATAAGTCATAGACAATTAATATATTTTGAACATCAAAGCCTTTCGTATATGTCTCAACATTAAGGGCACAATAAAAATCATTAATGGATGCTGTAGGACCCATTTTGAAGACATAAGTTAGTTTTATCTTACGTTCTGCAACAGAACTAGCTGCCCAATGTGTTAATTAGTGTATGAGAGCACTGGCAATGGTATTGTAGGCCATGATTTCATCCCACAAACGATGCACTCCAACTTCCAATATACTAACTGAGGATGGGGTCAAGCACATGTAAAGAACCTCTACCAGAATCTTGGGAGCAAATTACCTGCTCATCTCCTGATCTAGTGTGGCGCACTCCCACAATATTTCAAATTTAAAATTCACAGCCTTGTTATAATCCCTCCAGTCTCACAACCCTCAATCACTGTCACCACATCTGCCAACTCTGCCACCCCCCCCCCCCCCCCCCCACCCCCCGCCAACAAAGAACTTATCATTCCTCAAACACTGGCCTGTTGCAACTCATGATTAGTGACTATGTAATGTGGTAAGCTCTATGCTATAGAATTCCTTCCCTAAACCTCTCCAACTCTCTTTTGGGATCCCCCTTAAAATCCACCTCTCCAACCAAGGTTTTAGTTATCTGACTATGCTTCAATATGGGACTTATTTCTGTTAAATGTACCATGAAAATATAAGCTGTTGAAACATGGACACTTTTAACTGCATGTGCTAATTCTCAATCTACAGAGTAATCAATGCTTTGGGGATGAGGCACTATTCACTCAACTATTTCAATGCAATTGTGGGGAGGTGGTGGCATAGTAGTATGTCACTGGACTGGTGATCCAGAGACCAAGGCTCTGGGTTTCTGGGTTCGAATCCCACCATGGCAGATGGTGGAATTTGAATTCACTAAAAATCTAGAATTAAATTTGACAATTGCTGGTTCACTAATGTCCTTTAGAGAAGGAACTCTGCTGTCCTTACCTGGTCTAGTTTACACGTGGGACTCCAGATCCACAATAATGTGGTTGACTTTTAAATGCCCTCTGAACAAGGACAATTAAGGGACGGGCAATAAATGCTTGCCCAGCAACGCCCACATCCCATGAACAAATCAAATTGTTGCAACTATAAAAGATATGTTGATCGTTTTCTGAAATAGGTATAAATTTAATGATTTAAATTTTATTGCATACTTTTTATGAATATGCTCCCCAAACATTCAAAATTTTAATTCCACCACACCTTTTCCAAATTGATCACAGTAAACTTGCAGACAAATAGAGAGTTTTGCAAATAGCTTAGAGGATTATAAGACTTCAGGCATATAATTAGTAGAATAGGCCGAGTGGTAGCAGATACAATTCAATTTTCAGAACTGTGCATTTAAAAAAAGAATCAGGATGTCAGAACTGAGTTACTTGTTCGGTCACTTCAGAGAGCAGTTAAGAGACAATCGTGTTGATGTAGGGCTGGAGTCAAAAATAGGCCAAACCAAGTTTAATTTCTTAAATGACATCTATGCACCAGTTGTGTTGCTATGACAACCGTGCAGTCTCAGTGGCTGTTATCGATCCTAGATATTTAAAATTTTATAAACTGAATTGAAGTTCTCAACCTGCCATGGAAAGATTTGAATGTTCTCAGGATTATTACTTCAGGCCTCTGGATTACTAGTCCAGTAAGATAACCACTCCACTATCACGCTTCCACTATCAGTACTGCATTTTGAGAAGCCAAACAAGGAATGGGAATATAAACACAATGGAATGGTGCAGAAGAGAGTGAGAAAGATCTTATGACACATTTGAGTGCAGGTAGATAAAGCATTAAAATGTTAGTTGCTTTTTGATTTATAGATAGGGCATAATGTATTAGAGGTTATCATAAACTTTGCTCAATCAATGGTCAGGCAAAAGAGGAGTACGGTGTTCAGTTTTTGGTTGCTCCATTACAGAAAGTACATTAAAATCAGAGATCATTCCGCATAGGTTCACCAGAATGATACAAGGGCCGAGAAGCTATCAGAATAGACTTGATATATGAGAACTATATAAAGTGATACCGTTACGGTTAAGAGGAGATTTAATATAGTTTTCTTTAACATGATGGAATTTGATGGGGTCATTAGGGAAAAACTAGTTTAAACTAGAAGAAAAATCAGTGATGAGAGGTGATCCACTGTCACTAAGAAAGTGAAGTGAGAGATTGAGAGAAAAAACTTTATGCAGAGTTGATGGAATGTAGAATGATTTACCACAGGGAGTGGTTGAGGCAGATATAGTTGGGAACAGTAGATAAATATTTGAATCAACAATAACTTGCATTTACACAGCACCTTTGATAAAGTAAAACATTCCAAGGCACTTCACAGGATCATTATCAACAAAACTTGACACAAAGTCACATAAGGAAATCTCAGGGCAAATAAACAAAAGCTTGATCAACAAGGTCGATAATAAGAAACGTCTTAATGGGAAAAATAGAAAGGGGGAGGGGTTTAGGGAGGGAATTCCATACCTTAAGGCTTAACAACTGTAGGCATGGTTGCCAATGATTAGAGATTATAATTGAGGCCAGAATTGGGGGAGCACAGACATTAAAGGAAAATATAGGACTGTAAAGAGCAAGTGGTGCAGTGAGATTAGCTTCAGTTTCTAGCAAAGAGCTGGCACGGGCACACTGGACTGAATAATCCTCTAAGGTGTAAACATTTCAGATTCTAATTTATGCCTATATTCTACTCCTGCATAATAGGAAGCCAACATGATCCACTGCAAATTACTTTCTTAGTGGACTGCAAAACTGTACACTTGGCTAATATTTTCCACTAACATTCACCAATGATTAAGAGAAAGTCTTCTAAAAATTCTAATTCTAGTGTTTTTTTTCCTGAACACACTGAAGTTTCAGAGGGAGAAGTAGGCAGAATCCGTAGTGCATGTTCCAAATGTTAGCCAGACCATGAAATCAGGATTTTTAAGAGCAGCTAGCTCAAGTTCAGCATTAGCAAAAGCCTGGAACAATCATCTCTCTATTCTCTCATCTTAAATGCTTGCCAGGGTGGAGGATAGCCACAATACAATAAGTTAAGGGAGTGTAATAAGTGGTTATGGTGAAGAGTCTTTTCATGTTATAACTGAGTAGAAAATTGCGTCCAAAATACAATTGCTCCAGTTTGATTACGCTTACATACTCCCTTAGAAACAAGGTTTTAGTCTCAAATAAATGGGTTCAAAATCTTCAGGTCTGTGTGGTCCATTAAATTTTATTCAATTCCCAAATATATGTACCAGAAAGGTTCAAAAGGAACGAAAGCAAGGTAGAAAAGTAGTTGCAACTTTTAATAGTTAACTGTCAACATAACACATTTAATCAATTCCAAAACTGTCCAAGATCATTTTGACTTAAGGTAAATGGTTGGAAAGACAAATGTATTTGAAAGTGATTCTCATTCGCCAAGTGCTCTGAATAAGTGGAAGTGGAGTTGAGAGATCCTGCAACATTGCATTGTTCTTCCTTTGGGAGAATGCAACTGCTTTTCCTTCCAGTAGCACATCTGTAAACTTGTGCATTTTTGACCAGCTTGTGCTCTAGTTAACTTACAAATACCTATTCATAAATCAAAACACTATTGAATTACGTAATAGAATTTTGTAATGCAGGTATATTCCAACGAATTATACTATGAGAATTTGCTATAGCAATCTCTCAAATTCTCCAGCCCTCTTTAAAAAAAAAAAGCCGAAATTGGATTTCTCCACAATGGATATATTTCTGGATACAGCTCAATATTCCATCTGAAAATTAACTTTTCTTGGCTACTTTTCAACCATTGACTGTAGCATGTACTTTAAAATGCTGATATCGATTTTGTGCCTTTTGCTGCTCTGATATAGCCTCCTGGAGCTTTCAATTCATAATTTACAGGAAAACATTCTTTTGTTTAAAAACTAACAGTTATCCCGCCCCCACCATCACTCAATCTCTACTTATGTGTAACAGCAAATTCAGCAGATCAAATGATGGTAATACAAGAGGTGAATGTACAATTTTTTGAAGTTCAAAACTAAAATGTGTGAATATTTCTCAGTTCCATCCCCAACCGTGGCAAATTGCTTACCCCACATGCTCCCGCTGTTGTCTTCAAGTGCTGGACCATCTAGGACATTCACTTCTCAATAGATGCCAATGTTGCTCTTCAATTGGCTGACAGGGTGTGCAGATCTGTGACAACTTGTCTCACTCTCCTGCAGCTGCTCCCACATCCCCCCGCCACCCCCAAAGCCTTCACTAATGCATGGTGTGGTACATAAAACTGGTAAAGCTCACAAGAAGCCCACTGAAATACTGGGCTTCATAGCAGTAATCAAGCACTTGAGATACTGATTTCATGTCATTTCCTCATTGTGTCAGATAAAAGATCCTTAAACCCAGTTTTAATATTTGTATTAGAAAACATGCTCATCAGTCTTCTATATATTTGAGTGTTGGTCAAGTTGCAGAATAGCAATAACGTTGCCAGTGTTAATAAAATCAACATAAGTAGTGATTAAGAAAATCTTGAAATTAAAATTCTGAAGTTATTAACCACCAATGTTTCATCTAAGCTGGTCGGCTGCACAGAAACCCACAAGTTCCCGTGCCAGCTGCACAAAAGCCAACTCCTTTAAACTACCACATGTGAGTGACCGCATTAAAAAAAAAGGGTTGTACATTTAAACAAATTACCCATGCACTCCAGAACAAAAAAATTAGGGGGAAACTTAGGCACTAACCTTATTTTTGAATTGTCAAATGGCAATCAGGAATTGCGTAAAAACATTCACTAATGGTTAAGACAAAGTCTTCTAAAACTTCTAATTCTGGTGTTTGAGAGAGAAGTAGGCAGAATTGACAGGGCATATTCCAAATGTTAACAAGATGATGGAGTGGTGGGAAGAAATCAGATTTTTAAAAGCAGCTAGCTCAAGTTCAGCATTAGCAAAAGCCTGGAACGATCATCTCTCCATTCTCTCATCTTAAGTGCTTGCCAGTGTGGAGGGTAGCCACAAAACAAGAGATTAAGGGACTGTGAAAAGTGGTTAAGGTGAAGAATCTGCTCAGTTGTCCCTTACACTTAAGTACTCTCACCACTGAGCATTTCAAAGTATTCATAAAGAGTGCATAAAAATTGTACATAAATGATTTAGTGGCTGCTATGAGCAATGCAACAACCACTTACTTTCCCTCTATAGGTTTAAAGTTAATACACAAGTGTTCATCTTCCTGTGCCAGATATCCAAAGTTTTCACAACATTAGTGAATATACAGTGTATAAATGTAATTATATTTCCAACTTTTAATTCCTCTTAACCAGTTAGTTTAACTGAAACAAGAATACCACCTTACCTGTACCTAACGAATGAAGGAATAGAAGCTTTAAGCAATAGAAATGAATTTTATAATGAAAATCAGCCTTGAATTTCTGATGAAACACCATGAATAGGCCGTGCCAACTCTTCTGCAGCTTTGTGGAGATCAGTATGAACAGACGACAAGCAAGAACAGTATTGCTGGTTCCTTATATGGTGAATAACTTCCATTTAGAGGCACTACTGTACATCATTACTGAAGTTTCTTCAATATCTACATACAATTAACTACAGGCACATTAACTAATACAATACCCAAAATTCGGTTGTCCAAAAACTGAACATTTTTGAAATGAAACGCTGGTCTAGTTCCAAGGTGCGTTTTAGGTTCAGAGTCTGTTACCAGTTTCAGGGTGTGTACTAATATCGGGATCTGTTTAATTGCAGGGACATTATATTCCAGGGTCTTTATTAATTTTAGGCACTATACAGGTCAGATGTCCAAAATCTGATATCCGGCATGGTCTCGGTCCAGAGAGTGCCAAATTTTGGACATTGTACCTGCAGTGCAGCAGAGACAGGAAGATAAAAATTCCTTCTAAATCTGTACAGGTTTAAGTCTATAACCCTCCTGAAGCCACATTATATCATCCTGTTGACTCTCAAGTGCTAAATCCAAAGCACTGTGTTACTAAGCAGTATCAAACTACATCTAGAGATACAAAGATTAAACATACACACATGTATTAAAAATCTGTGCATACTTCAACTTTATCCCATTATAAATGTCTATGCCTGAAGTTATAAAGAAAATGCATCCGTGGCCTCATCATTCTGTAATTATACACAACCACCACCTCCCCAACAACCCCCCAGGCTCCACAGATACCTTGCAGCATCACTACTGGTGGGCATGAGAGGCTGAAGTTGCAATTGCAGTTTGAATGTTTCCACATCCAATTTTCCCCAGTTACCATGCCATGAAAAATTGTTCCACCAGTCCAGCAAAGGCCAGAACATTCCACATCAGGAGAGCATGGTGAATCAGTGTCTTGGCTAGCTGGGATGCTCTTCAACAGCCAGATTTTAATTATTTCCAGTAGCCAGAACAAGACTGCTTTTTAGTGGATTTACAGAGTTCTTCAGTTGAATATTTTACTGACCTGTTGGTTGGCAGCTTTATCTTATAGTTCTTAAACCACTGTTGCTAAAAGTGTGCTTCCTCTCATCATTTTGTAAAGCTGTGCAAATGAGCTGTTCTATTCAGCTTCTGTTCATTCTCAGCATTCAACATTATTATTGTAGTGCAATTAACACATTACTACAAAAGAAAAGCTACTGAAAGACCTAATCATTCACCAAAGTTTTTAAAACTTAAGAAATGCATTACTATGCACGAGAACTCTCATTACAAACCGGTCTGGTCCAAAAGGAAATTAATGAAGGTTCTGAAACCTCAGTGGATAAGCATGCGATGATGCAGTCAGATAGTGTGCCGGTTGACTAAAACAACACCACTAGAATAAAAGCTTCCATGTGAATCTATACGTACAAAGCTCTATTCAGATCTCTCAGAGAAGACACTAACCATAGCCATGTTGCTTTCTCTACAAACAAGGGAAAAAAAATCAGAGGATGCAAACCACACTGTTTTCGTACAACTCCTGCTGTCAGCATATGGGTGGCACTTTGACAAGGATTTGAAAGCAGATTTCCTACTTGTTCTTTCGGTTAGGTAATAATGTATTCTGCTGACTGAAGAGGAGAAATGCTTGAGCTGGGCAGAAAGGAGTGGATTAAATATAAAATGAAGACATGAGCCCATAATAAGAACTAAGGAATGCATACAGGTCACTCAAATTTAGCAATTCTTCAAGGACAAAGAAATAACAATGTCTTGCTAGACTGAAATAATAACAGAAAACGCTGGAAATACTCCACAGGTCAGGCAGCATTAATGGAGACAGAAACATAATGAATGTTTCAGGTCTGTAACTTATCATTAGAGCTGATCAGTTCTTACAAAAATGTCACAGACTTGAAATGTTAACTGTTTCTCTCTCCATAGATGTTGCTTGATTTGAATATTCCCAGCATTTTCTGTTATTATTTCAGATTTCCAACACTCATGGTATTTTGCTTTAATTCTAGCTAGGCAGTTTGATCTTTGTAACGGAAAATAAACTGAATGATGAAAATTACTGGATGATACATACACGATTTGTAAAAAACTGAAGTGGATATCAGAGTCTTTTCTGGTTTTACAGCGTTGTAATTATGATCAATCGTCCAAGTCCCTGCAACATCGGTCGATACAGTTTCCTTTTGTGATGGCATGGGGCTTTTATGGACCAATACTACCAATTTTCTGGTTGGAATTTCTTTCGCATGTAATTCTTCAGTTTTGTGAGGACCTGCTGCTGGCGGTTTCGAATTCACCTGTAACAATATTTTAACACAAGAACATAATAATAGCAAGATCACAAACTCTAGCAATTATTAATTTAACATGACTTTTATGTAATAATTTCAAATAATTATTCAACCTGTGCAAAAGATGAAAATATAATCAAGAAAACGACCGTGAAGATATCAAACTTGAACGGACTTCCTATACTCCCACCAAGTATAATTCTTAACCCGATCCCATGATTTCCCCAAATATCATTACAGCCTCCAATGCTTATAGTGGGTGAGTCGATGTTAATGTGATTTGCCCGCTTTAGGCAGTGGACGTTACAAGTATCGGGAAGACAGGAAGCAGCTGTGCAACTAACAATAACTATTCCAGGTCTCAGTTCTATGTTGACAACTTCCCAATTCCTGACTACAGTAATGCAGCTTAGTGGCATTAAAAATCTATTTCAAGGGAGCTATAGCATGAATCTTGCTATACCGAATACAACAGGAAGAGGACTGAATTGGCAGAGCAAAAAAGAAAAACACCATGACAAAGTTTTCCAATATGCTTCAATATGATTTAAGTATCACTTCTGCGATTGACTCCAATGGAAATGACAAGTGTTAAGCATCATTTTCTCAATATAGGCAGCTGTCCCTCGACAGTCTGATTGGTGGGGACAGTCAAAGTTTCACTGTGTACAGCAAAAAATAATCTCAAAGATCACTTGCTGCAGACGGCTAAATGCTCACGTTTTTGGACATCCCAGCTCATCCCTGAAGACAATCTCTGGGTCCTCCAACCTCGCCCTCTTGTAAACATTCTTGCCTCTTCCTTTTAATTGTTAAATATTATGATTATTACATTTCTTTTCTTTCTCATTCCTCCAAGTGTTTTGACATTATGGCCACTTTAAGCAGGAGCATGTGGCCCAAACTCTGGAAATATCCCAGAAATACAAGTGAAGCACCAAGATTGTGGATATAGTGCATAGCTGGACCATTTCTTTCACTTCTGTGCCCAGGAAATAGGCTCCGCCAGGGCATGAAAAAAAAAATCAATTTAATTAAGCTTTAAAAGACCTATGCAATGTTTAATCACGTTTGCTAAACAGGTTCAAAGTAATATTGGTGCCATCCAGGCTCAATATTGCCAACCCATTTAACACAGGTTCCCACATAGAGCAGGTAAAAGCTCAAGCCTATGGTGTTGATCCATTTCTTCTCATCTTGCAACTGATAGAACCGCAGATGATGTTTTGCTTGAAATTTAATTTGATTTGTTTCACTTGCAGTTTCCTTTTTTTCCTTTCTCTATTCTTGAATTTTTTTTGCATTGTACATGGAGCTCTTCTATGGTTTTAATATTACTTTGTTGGCCAAGATAGATTGGGGAACTTAATTAAAAGGCATGACAGTAGATCGACAATGGCTAATGTTTAAGGATAAAATGTACACATCGGAACAGTAAGACAGTCCTTTCTGATGCAAAATCACAACAGGAAAAGCGACTCAACCACAGCTAACAAAAGAAATTAAGGATAGTATTAGATCCAAAGAGAAGTCATATAAAGTTGCTAGAAAAAGTAGCAAGCCTGAAGATTGGGAGCAGTTTAGAATTCAGCAAAGGAGGGCCAAGAGATTGATTAAAAGGGGAAAAATAGAATATTTAGTAAACTTGCAAGGAACATAAAAGCAAACTGTAAAGACTTCTATAAGTGTGTAAAAAGAAAAAGATTAGTGAAGACAAATGTAGGTCCCTTACAATCCAAAACGTGAGAATTTATAATAGAGAAAAAGGAAATGGCAGAGCAATTAACCAACTACTTTAGTTCTGTCTTCACGAAAGTCGACACAAATAACTTCCCAGAAATGCTAGGGAACCAAGGATCTAGTGAGAAGGAGGAATTGAAGGAAATTAGTATTACTAAAAAAAGTGCTGGAGAAATTAATGAGACTGAAAGCTGATAAATCCTTAGGGCCTGATAATCTACATCCCAGGGTACTAAAGGAGCTGGCCATGGAAATAGTGGTTGCGTTGGTCGTCATCTTCCAAAATTCTGTAGATTCTGGAACAGTCCCGGCAGATTGGAGGGTGGCAAATGTAACCCCACTATTTTTTTAAAAAAATTCGCAAAGACAAATGTAGGTTCCTTACAGTCCGAAACGGGTGAATTTATAATAAGCAAATGGCAGAGCAATTAAATGACTATTTTAGTTCCGTCGAGGTGGTGGTGGCATAGTGGTATTGTCACTGCACTAGCATCCCAGAGGCCCAGGGTAATGGTCTGGGGGCCTGGGTTTGAATCCCACCACGGCAGATGGTGAAATTTGAATTCAATAAAAATCTGGAATTAAATGTCTGATGATGATCATGAAACTATTGCCGATTGTTGTAAAAACCCATCTGGTTCACTAATGTCCTTTAGGGAAGGAAATCTGCTGTCCTTACCTGGTCTGGTCTACATGTGGTCAATATGGTTGAGTCTTAAAAACAGGCAATGAGGGATGGAAAATAAATGCTGGCCTAGCCAGTGATACCCACATCCCATGAATGAATAATTAAAAAAAAGGGAGGGAGAAAACAGGGAATTATAGGCTGGTCTGTCTAACATCAGTAATAGGGAAAATGCTAGAGTCTATTATAAAGGATGTGACAACAGGGCACTTAGCAAATATCAATGGGGTTAGGTAAAGTCAACATGGATTTATGAAAGGGGAATCATGTTTGATAAGCCTAAGTCTCTTGGAGGACGTAACTAGCAGAATAGATAAGGGAGAATCAGTGGATGTAGTGTATTTGGATTTTCCAAAACCTTTTGATAAAGTCCCACAAATATGCGTAAAATTAAAGTACATGGGATTGGGGGGTAATATATTGGCATGGGTTGAGAATTGGTTAGCAGACAGGAACAGACAGTAGGAATAAATGGGCCCTTTTCAGAGTGGCAGGTGGTAACTAGTGGGGTACTTCAGGGATCAGTGCGTGGGCACCAGCTTTCACAATATAAACTAATGATTTGGATGAGGGAACCAAATGTGATATTTCCAAGTTTGTTGATGACACAAAACTTGGTGGGAACAAGAGTGGTAAGGAGGATGTAAAGAGGCTTCAAGGTGATTTAGACAGGTTGAGTGAGTGGGCAAATACATGGCAGATGCAGTATAACGTAGATGAGTGTGAAGTTATCCACTTCAGTAGGAAAAATAGAACGGCAGAGTATTATTTAAATGGTGATAGATTGGGAAATGTTGATGTACAAAGGGACCTGGGTGTCCTTGTACACCAATCACTGAAAGCAAGCAGGCAGGTACAGCAAGCAGTTAAGGCAGCAAAGGGCATGTTGGCCTTCATTGCAAGAGGACTTGAGTACAGGAGCAAGGATGTCTTACAGGGCCTTGGTGATACCACGCCTGGACTGTGCGCGCAGTTTTGGTCTCCTTACCTAAGGATATACTCGCCACAGAGGGAGTGCAGCGAAGGTTCAGCAGGCTGATTCCTGGGATGGCAGCATTGTTGTATGAGGAGAGATTGGGTTGACTAGGCCTACATTCACTGGAGTTTAGATGAATGAGAGGGGATCTCATTGAAATTTACAAAATTCTGACAGGGCTGCAGGGATGAGATTTCCTCTGGCTAGGGGGGTCTAGAATAACGCGTCACAATCTCAGGACTACGGGGTAGGCCATTTAGGGCTGAGATGAGGAGAAACTCTTCACTCAGTGGTGAACCTGTGGAATTCTCTACCACAGAAGGCTATGCAGGCCAAGTCACTGAATATATTTAAGGAGGAAATAGATAGATTTCTAGACTCTAAAGGCACCAAGGGGTAGAGGGAGAGAGCACGAGTATGACACTGAGATAGAGGATCATTCATGATCATATTGAATGGTGGAGCAGGCTCGAAGGGCCGAATGACCTACTCCTATTTCCTATGTGCAAATATTGCCCAGATTGCAATTCCTTCCAATTTAGGTTTTTCTACGTGCTCTCTAAAATCTGATGTAACCACATTTTTCTCCAACACTAAAACAATGAATGCCCATATGGCAAGGTCAAACATAGTAAGAATATTTCAAATAGTTAAGTAAATGATTCATTCCAGCATTTACTGCAGCATTTTCAAAATATGTGAAGAAAATATTGTGTGTAGGTCACAAAATGAATAGCATTGTTATAGTGCATAAGGAGGCAAGGCTGGAAGACAGTTCGTTAAGCTGCAGTAGCTGGGGATCAGCACAGGTTTCATACCAAAACTCAGATCAGGAGCTGGTTTTCCAAAGAGGCACTGTGCCAACATTACTTTGGCAAGCATGATCATCATCATTCTGCACTTGTCTTTTATTCCACACTTGATGACTACAAGAAAGGTGAAGTGTACACAAGAGCCACAAAATTCAAACAGCTGTACACAAGTGGTTACTGTTTTGCTGTGAAATCTATTATGCAACACAAATGGATGGGATTCTACTTCACCTATTTCTACATCTAAAATGCTTTCCACAATATTATTCAACCCTAACCAATTATTTCCCACTAAGTGCTTCTTACAGCCAATAATTTATGTATTAATTTTATTCCACACAATATACATCTGGGTACAAATAGATTTATCTTTATATTAATGATTTCTCTTTACCTCTGCAAGGGACTTGGATGAAGTCACCTTCTCCGTCTTTGATTTTCCTTTTGTCTTTTGTTTCTGATCCTTCGCCTGGCTGAGTGATTTCATAGTGGCTGCAGCATGTTTGAGTATGCAGGCACTGCTGCAGTACACAGAGTCAGTAGAGGCCAGGTTGGCACAGCCAGGCCCAATACACTTTGGCACTGCTGGAATTTCCACTGTCTAATAAAAACAAACCACCAATATTTATCAATAGTATATTTGTGCACCACTGCATAATTCAACCACTGAACACATACAGTTATGTAGTGGTATAAAGATTATGTCCTCAGGAAGAGTTAGAAAAACAACTCACCCATTTGGCAGGGGCGGGGGGGCGCGGCTGCAAGAGCGGGAAACATGGTGTGCGGGGTGATTGAATTCAGTGGGAGCAAAATTTCAGTTTCCCAATGGTGAGTTGAGATGCAGAGATTAAATCAGTGGTGCGTTTGTGGTGTCTGGTGGGTTCCCACTCAATGCTTCGGCATTCCATGAATATTCAGTTTTTATTTTTTTTAAAATTGCGAGCCATCTTCAAGATAAAATCAGTGGCACATGAGAATCGCATGGAACCCGGTTCACGTTCATTTAAAAGTGGTGTGCAACAGTTGGCTTTGTGCAGCTGTGCCTGAGGTCAATGGTTTTTCTTTTTGAACTCTGCAGCACAAGGGTAGAGAGCAGGAGAATGGCAGCTTGCATGGAGGCTCAGGGCTGGCAAGGGTGAGTCGGTGATGGTTGGGGAGAGGGGTGTGGGGGATGGGGGGGGGTGGAAATCTGTGGAATGGGGGCCGGAGGAATGGAGGGGGGATCCAAAGGAGGGCAGAGGCTGGGGGTACGGAGCAGTGAAAGATGGAAGGTCCTGGTATTCTGGATGTGGTGGGGGGAACAGTCGCTCAAGGTAAGAAAATAAGGGGCCCAAAGGGCGGTGTCAGTGCTGTCCACTTGTCAGGTCCATCTCAGGGTGTAGGCTGGCAGAGTCTTTACAGGGCTTTGAGTGCACCTACAACATTTCAATTATTCCTACTGAGTGTGTTCTCAGACAACGTTCTTTACAATGCACAGAAGGGAGGGGCTAGCTGAGCCTGCAAATTCAACCATGTCCCAGAGTGGCGAGTACAATACTAGATACTAACATGAACATTGAATAAAGAGTGAATGCAAAAACACAACACTGTTTCTTCCACAATAAAGGAAATGTCCCTAACTACCCTGTGACCATCAAAGCACACCATGAGGCATGCCAGTACACTTAACTAGTCTTAACGAATAGCAATGATACACAAATGAATAAAGTAAAAAATATAATGAAGAAAACGTTTACAAGTGAAATTTAAACTTAAAAACACCCATGCTACCTTTGCGCTCTCAATAGGTCTTATGTTAATGGCAATGGGGTTGGGCAGCAAAGTTATGGCCCTGATGAAGAGCCTCCCAGTTTGTCCAGGAGGTTCTTGTATAACCTGCCCATACATACCTGCTGCATTGGCAGCTGCCAGGTTTCACCACTGAAAACCTTCCCCCACCATGCAATCGTATGTGTCTCCCATGCATGCCAGCGGCACTTTAAATTTAAACATCGAACCAGCGAAAAGCAAGAAAGCAGTAGTGCCCACTTCCTGTTCTGGCTTTGGGAATGGCACACCACAGTTAAATTTCCGCCCATTAAGTGTAGGGCTTGATAAGGAGCTATAATTTATAATGAAACCAATTGATCACTGTTTCATGCTCACAATCAAAAAACACACTCTAATTAGTTAACCAAGATTCAAATGCGAGAAAAGCCAAAGTGCTAACCTTAAATAATGCTCAAAAAATCTTTATAATAAAAGAGACAAAGTTCTGATATTGCTTTTATCCACTATTAACTGGATTCTTTAAATTGAAAAATCACTAGGTAAAGATGGGTTTTTGTGCCATCCTCTAACATATTTCTACAGAAAAGGCAGTGATCATGACTTCTTTTAGAATTAAAAGATCAGATTGAGTAATTCAAAGTCTTGAAATGTTATTGGCATTACATGAAAATATAACAGAGGGAAGGAAGAAAGTCAGTGCAAGTTCTTATTCCTAACGAGCTCTGCGTCCAATGACTTCTGCTAGAAAGCAGCCATATTGGATGAGGGTAGGATAAAGGAAGAATGGATACTTGGACATGGTGTTGGAAGGTAACCAAACATTTGTGGAACCATTAAACAGTTCTCTGGGTAAAAAAAGATGCAAGGGGGTGAAAACTGTCAAAAATAAAGCCTTTTGATTTCAATAGAGGCTAAAAGAGTTGAAGTAATACAAAGAGCAGTGCATTTGAGTAAACTATTTTACACAACTTTATTTTTTTTAGTTATGGGATGTGGGCATCGCTGGCTGGGCCAGCATTTATTGCCCATCCCTAACTGCCCTCGAGAAGGTTGTTTCAAGGCCTTCTTGAACCGTTGCAGTCCATATGGTGTAGGTACACCCACAGTGCTATTAGGGAGGGAGTTCCAAGGCTTTGACCCAGCGACACTGAAGGAATGGCAATATATTTCCAAGTCAGGATGGTGTGGGGTTTGGAGGGAAAGTTAGTATCAAACCCAGAATAAGGTTAATTTACCGCTAAGGTTCACGTCACGCTACTTGGGGAGATTACTCCTAGTCAACTATCACAATTGTGAAGTATATAAAATTGTTATATTTTGGGATTGCAGCTTTAAATTTAAGAGGGGGTCATGTGACCTGTCCTGAAGTCTGCCTAACAGTACACCTGAGTGGTCAGAATGTTAGAAATCAAAGGAAGGCTTAGATTATTTTACTGACAACAAGGTGTAAGATATTTATGCTTGGAGATAATGGCAACAGTCTCTTATGTTTACCGTGAGTAGACTCTGTGTCTCCTAAAGTCCCTAAAAGGTGCTGTTGGTATCAGGTTGTAAGCAACTGTGTTGTAAACTATCCATTTACTTCTCAGATGAAAGGGACTTGGGATCAAGGATGGCTGATTAGCATCTCTACCTAGGTACAAGGTTAATGTGAAAGTGGACTGGGGAAGCTATTTTTGAGATCAGGTTACAGGCTGCCCTACAATACCTCAGGCAGACAGCAGAAATTCTGTGTGGTCAGTAGACAGAAAAGGCTGCTTAGTTTTGAGAGTTTTCTTAGCCAGATGCAGGAGAAAGGCAATCTCTTGTCAAAGAGATGCATCCTGCAGCCTTCTACTGATTCCAGGAGATTTATTCTGGCTTGGCTAGGGGGAAAAAAGAATCATCGGAACAGGTTTTACTGCTGGTGTTGGATTTTGGGAACTCCCCAAAAACTGAAAGGGCCTGGAGATGCTCACTACAAGTTACACTTGGTGAAACAGGGAAATGAGAACCCACTGTAATTTCGTGGAGAGTGCATTGTCTGATAAGTATAAAAGGGGAATGTTCCTCTCTTTGTATGCAACTTGCTAGACTACAAAGAAAATAGTGTTCAGTCAATAGTGCTTTTAGTCATTTGTTACAGTTAAAGTTTTAAAACATGAAATCTTGTCATGTCATTCTCAGCTATGAACAGGAAGTTCGAATCTCTAAGTTATAGGTCTCTACGGGGATTGTAACGCAACATAAAAACTTATCTACCGCAGGAAAGCAAGATGTGCACTTCAGTAAAGGTGAAACAATACTTGCGCTATGAAGCAAAACGATATGCCTGAATTGACTGCAAACCATCTAAATGCATGTAGACAGTTCTAAACAGCATACCGGCTTAAATATTTTAATTTTCTTCTTGCCACTTGGATTGACTGCTTTCTCAATCCTGCCTTTTATTCCCTGATCAGTGGAAGAGTTTCCATCTCGCTTTTCTACTGTTGAACTGGGGTCGTCGTTGCTTGCCAGCATTGATTTGCTTTCCTGCTGACCAGACCTCATTTCTGCAGTGCCTGAGCCTTTGCTTGGAGAGGGACTACAATCAGGACAAATGTAGTCTTCTCCATTGCGCTCCAGTAAGCGTCCTCTTGCCATTGTAATTCCCACACAGTCGCCATGGAACCATTCTTCACAGCGATCGCAACAGATCATAAATCTGCCAAGAAACTCACAATCAGCACACTACACACCAATATTACCATATAAATCAGAAACCAGTCTCGGCATGGATAAAATATCCTCCAAATAAACAAAACTCATTCTGTAAATATGGAGCACTACTTCAATTTATAATATGCAGTCTTCTACTGTACAATGTGGGGAATTATGAACAGTAACACTAATATAAATTCCAAAAAATGCTGATGTGCTTTGGAAAATGTAAAACTGTGCAAATTTTTTTTAAAAACTTTAAAATGTGCAAGGCCTACTGAAAAAAAAATTAAAGACCTGCACAGGTTTCTTTTCAGAGTTAAATCTCTTCACTAACCTTTATACAATTTGGTGGACCAAGTAACAATTTTCCGTATCAAAGTAAAATTGAGTCCTTAGTTAGACTTAAGTTAAATGGATTTAGATGGATGGTTTTTATATTCAGCTCAAGTGAAAACATTTTGTAGCTTACTTACTGAAAATTAATCCTGCAGCATTTGATCTTTTATTTTAAAATCAACATTTAAGTACTTTTCCAATCAGGCATGCTCAGACAATTTTCAGCTGATCACTTCTGCCTAGATACAATGTACTACCAAGAAATCTGGATAAGACCACATGTGGCAACATTTCAAAGTCGATAATGCTGCTGAAAAGCTGGCTTTTCTGAACCAGGACACAGGCACACTCTAATCCTGCAAAACTGAATATATCCTGCAAGTTACTGAAGAGTCAATGGAACTATCACTTGGAGCCGGTGACAACTGAATCCACTCCAGCCTCCTGGACAGATACAGGCTCCTGGCATCACCCAATCCTGAAAGAAGTCGCATGTGATTAAAGTTCCCATTTTTATTTCAAGTGTTATTTAATCTTAATCTTAACTAGCTAGGCACCTGTTTGACTGAAGTGTGATGCCTACAAAAAACACATGTTGTATACAAACTTTTTCTGCTCGTTTCTGATTTCCTACTATCTTATATTACTTTGCAGCTGCCTGAAGATATACAGAGTTAGACATTCCCTATTATGTATCAGCAGCATTTCACTAATAAGGAAAACTGTTTCTGTTTAGTTTTTAATTTGTCTGATTAATTTTGTTCGAAGGTATTTCAAGAAAGGCCAGTATAGATATCAAAAGCTTTATTCAGATGACTTTATGCTGAGTGCTATTTATAGAGGGTGAAAGAAAGAAAATCAGGCAGAGAGCTACTTTATATACATAGCTTGCCAGACCAATGGTGCATTTAAACTAATTTCCGAGACTTCTAAAATAATTTCCTGCTGCATTCCATTTCTTCAACTGAATATTAACCCTGTTCACGAACTCTCTCAGGTTAATGGATGAAATGATCTGAAGCTATCAGTTTACCTAAGAATTAAGTTCGTGCAGAGCTCAGCCTTCAGTTGAATTCAGAGCTCTTAGCCAACATCCTGGTGCTTGTGGGTTCCGAATGCTTCTCCCATTTCCATCCAATGTGTCCACCTCTGATCTACTCCCCGGCAGCCAGGCAGAACTATCAGTTAGGGAGGAACCAGCTTCAAGTGAGTTCCAACCTCACTGTTCCTTTTTTCTTTCACAGGATGTGGGCATCGCTGGCTAGACCAGCATTTATTGCCCACCCCTAACTGTGTTTGAAAAGGTGGTGAACCACCTTCTTGAACCGCTACCAGGTGGCGGGTACTGTGCTGTTAGGGAGGCAGTTCCAAGAATTTGACCCAGTGACAGTGAAGGAATGATGATATAGTTCCAAGTCAGGATGGTATATAGCTTGGAGGGCCTGCTATGTTACCAGTGCAGGTGTACAACAAAGTTCAATCACCCCACAACAGCCTATTTCAAAAACTGAAACATCTCAAAACATCCCTCCCAGATGCCAACTCTTAGCTCAGTTTCCTATATTATAACAGTGACTACATTTCAAAAGTACTTTATTGACTGTGAATGGAGTTTCAATGTCCTGAAGTCGCACAAGATGCTATATAAAGTCTCTCTCTTCAGTGACAGCTTGATACCTTTCACAATACTGTGCCCACTGTCAGCACATATTGAAAAATTGAGGAATTGAGCCCTAATTTGAAGGAAAACAACATTAGAGGCTGATGAAAATCTTGGTTTTGAAAATGTAACTTCAAAACACAGACCCATGGTCAATTTTAAAACTCCTTTACTTATAAGTTAAATAGGAAAGATTGTGGGTTTAAACCCAACTTGAATTTTTAAACTCAATATAGGTTGCTGTGTAAGTGCTGAGGCACAGCCTTTCAGCAGAGATGTTAAAATATCTATTCTCACATGTGTATATTAAGAGATCCTAAAATGCTATTCTAAGTTATCCCAGTGTCCTGCCCAATATTTATCCTCAACAATCACACCACAAGAGATTATTTGGCCATTTATGTCACCTTTGCAACTGGGAATATCTTCGCCACCATCTTCCTGTGTATCCTGGGTTTCACGAGAAGGCAACAAACATGACACTTCAAAGTAAAACTTTGGAATTAGAGTTAAACTGCTTGACAACGGTAAACTGATTGCATCAAGTGACAGCACAAAAAGTGCAGTCATGATGTAAACAAAGCAACAATTCATTAATAAATGGAGGTATAAACTAGGCTGCTGCTTCAATGTTCATTTTTGCCTTATATTTTGAAGGCATGCTTATACACACAACTTCCTTAAACCCAGCACCTACCTGTTGTTATGTGGTTGCCTACATATACAATACAATTTATCTGGGTCGTTGTAGTCATTGTCTGACTGGTTGACTGAACTTTCATCATCTTCTGTCTCTGACTTAGCTTCAGATTGTGATTTGGATTCTTTTTCCTTTGAAGTGGTACCACTTTTAGTGCCTTTCTTTATAGGAGTGACTATTTTCTTCTTAATTTTTGCAGTGACTAGAGACTTTGATTCTTTTCTAGATTGATTTTCTTCTGTGCATGCTTCCTGCACTTTGTTTGTACTCTGTGGTGAATCAGGCTGTTCTTGACCACGCTGTTTTCTCAGCTGATTCTGCAGCTCCTTCAATGTAAGTTCATCACTGTCACTGTTGGTGCTGCTGTCTTCATCAGAGTTAGCCACGTCATTTGTTGCTTCAAATATATGAGCAGAGCCCTGGTCTGTGGTCACGTCTAGAGATCCAGCACTTTTTTCATCTACTTCCACACTGCCATCAGACCCTGTCCCTGCCTCAGAAGTTGCAATGGATCCACATTCACCACCATCATCAAGACCTGTCATTCGACGATAGCGCTTCTGAGCTGCTGAAATAAATTCCTGGACTCGGGCAGATCTTTGAGTCTGCCGTCTGCTCCTTCGCAATAAGGGGGTCAATTGGTCAGAGTTCTCACTCAGAGCAGTGTCAGAGTTCTCTGCCTCCATTGCATTCTCACGTTTTGCAATCGTTGTTTGTCGGAATCCCCATGTCTTTTTAAATTCTTTACTGCTTGGATGGATGATTCTTGCAGACTGATCTTTGTTTTCATCCACTTTATTCTCCACCACAGATACTGTAAAAATGCAAATAAATACAGGAGGCAATCACATTGTACTTAACCAAATTTGACTTTACCACCCAAAGCATACATTAAACCATGCTTCTATCAGGACAGGTAATGTGGGGATGGGGAGAGAGAATCTGCAGGAGCCTAGTGCTGAATAGTGCATAGTGAGAACTGATGAACACTGGAGGTTTGTTGGATGAACCTGTGGTTTCTGAAGGGCAATGAGTTGAGCAAAGAAATCAAATACTTAAAAAAAACACAATGGAGTAAGTTTTTCTTTAAAAACTCATTCCGAATTGTAAGATAAACACTTTTTAAAAATTAATTCACAGTATGTGGGCTTCACTGGCTGGGACAGCATTTATTGCCCATCCCCCAACCACATTGTTGTGTAAAACCTGGGCTAAAGATCCAGACATAAATTCCAATTAAATAAATCTGGAATAGAATCATAGAATAGAATGGTTGCAGCACAGGTGGTGCCCATTCAGTCCCTCATGGCCATGCTAGCTCTCTGCAAGAGCTACTTAGCTATTTCCACTCCCCAGCCCTGCAATTTTTCTTTCTTCAGGTGATTATGCAAAATCCCTTGCGAAGGCCACAATTGAATCTGCCTCTGTCATACTCTGTGCAGCACATTCCAGGCCCTAACCACACACTGTATAAAAAAGGCTTTTCCCTCATATCATCGTTGGTTCTTTTACAACCACCTTAAATCGGTGTCCTCTGATTCTTGACCCTTCCACCAATGGGAATAGTTTCTATTTACATTGCCTAGGCTCTGATTTTGAACACTGCTATTAAAAAGCTAGTATCAACAATCTAGTTGACTCATAACATAGTCTGACATAGCCTAGCAAGCCGTTCAGTTGTATTCAGTTGTGACTGAATAAAAATGTTACGATAAAATAAGAGGCTAAGAAAAGGTTAAGGAAAACACAGGGTACATGAGGATAAAACGTAAAAATGTTACAAAATAGTGAGGTATTCTACAAATACATCAGTAAAAGAGATTTGTTAAATGTGCAGTGGATCCAAGAGGAAGGGATAGCAAGTTAATAAAGGATCAACATAAAATGACAGTCCTTTGCGTCAGTGTTTGCAACACAGGATATTAGTGAGGAGGTTAATTCCAAATTAGTTAAAAGTGAGATGACAGATAAAACAAATAAAACAACACTGTCAAAGAGGTTAGTTAAGCCATGGGAAGACAAAGTGTTAGGACACTTAAGATTTGGATGAAATGGGGACAGAAATAGTAGAGGACCTAGAAATAATATTTCTAGGTTCCACCGATTGTGGATATGTGCCAGAGGACTAATTACTATTTGAGAGTTAACTTAGATAATTACAGTTTAATATCTGTAGTAGGGAAAATCTTGGAATCTTTAAAGATGACATTCTTAAATTTATACATGAAGAGGAATAGTTAGAAGCAATAAACAGATTTCAGAAAGAAAGACAGACAAATCTGATAGCATTCTTCGAGAAAGTGCAGAAAATCTATTGGGTAAGGTGTAAGTGGACTATGAGAAAGCCTTTGACAAGGTATCTCCCAGTCAACCACTGGCGAAAATGAAATGATATGGAATTGGATGGATTAAAACTGGTTAGAAGGGAGGAAAAGAGTATGGGTTAAGGGCAGCTGCACAGGGTGGGTGGAAGCAGGTAGCAATGTCCCATAAGGTTTTGCTCCGCAACCGCTTCTGTTCACTGTGTACATCGACGAGCTGTATGTATGGCTAGAGGGAAGGTGTCCAAATTTTCAAACTAAAATACAACAGAAAGAAATAAGAAGTCTGAGGGCCAAAAGCGGCTGCAAGCAAAGGAATTCTGGTAAGATGGTGGAATGGCTAAAAAAATGTTACCAATGGAATTTAATATTAAGATAAAAGCAAAATACTGCAGATGCTGGCAATCTGAAATAAAAATAGGAAATGCTGGAAAAACTCAGTAGGTCTGGCAGTATCTGTGGAGAGACAAACAGAGTTAATGTTTCGAGTCTATATGACTTCTTCAGAGCAAAAGAGAAGTAGAAATGTGATGGATTTTACACTGCTTAAGAGGGGGTGGAGCAAGATCAGCGCTCTGTGAAAGGAGCTTTGTTCTGCTATTAACACCTTCTGCTATCTTACCTTTATGCCACTATCAGCACCTTCTTTACTCTTTACCACTACTATTAACACTCCCTTTGTCTTGTGTCCATGACATCTTTGTCAATCTCTCCTTAGCTGTCACCTATCCCTGACCTTCTATCTTGCTCCACCCCCTCTTAAACAGTATAAAATCCATCACATTTCTACTTCTTTTTAGCTCTGAAGAGTCATATGAATTTAGTATCAGGCTGTGGTGGGCCACTAAACTTAAAGACTTTGAATGAGGAATGAGGGCCAAACGAATGTAGCTTCACATCATTAAAACAGCAACTCAAGTGGTCAAGGACATAAAAAAAACTGATTGCGTATTAAGTATAATAGTAAATTTATATAAAACTTGGGAAAAGCAGAGTTTTGGCCTCCACGCTATATAAGGATGTTGAGATTAAATAGCTGACTATTACTGTCAAATGGCTGTGCAAAGTTTTACAGCAAGCCTACTCTATTAAATATCCACTCTTTTCATTTTGATATAAATTTTAAAGAAATGATAGATACTTTTGTTTTATTAACCTAACTGCTATATCCCTGCCTGAGCTTTAAACTAGGAAATAACCCTTCTTTTACATAAAGCTAATCAACAGGCACAGTAACAAGGAAGTGATGGGAGAACAATGAGAGGAGATATGGCGATGAATGGAGATTAGAGCGAGAGAATAAGGGGAAAGATTACCAGAGCAGTGTGAGCATACAAGATGTAGAACCAAAGAAAGGCAGGTGGGAAAAACATAGAAAGCAAGGGAAAGACATGGAAGATGAACTCACCTAACTCAGGGCATTACAGGGGAGATGGTGGCATAGTGGTAATGTTACTGAACTAATAATCCAGAGGACTAGGCTAATGGTTTGGGAACATGGGTTTCAAATTCCACCACGGCAGCAGCTGGAGTTTAAATTCAGTTAGTAAATTTGGAATATAAAGCTAGTCTAAGTAATGGTAACCATGAAAACTGTCACCGATTGTCGTAAAGACTCAGCTGGCTCACTGATGTCTTTTAGGGAAGGAAGTCTGCCATCCTTACTTGGTTTAGGGGCTGTGTGTGATTCCAACCACAGCAATATGATTGGCTCTTAACTGTCTCTGAAATGGCCTAGCAAGCCACTCAGTTCAAGGACAATTAGGAATCTGCCTTGCCAGCAACATCCACATCCCATGAAAGAATACAAAAAAAAAGGGTTTTTTTTCCAAGGAAGTGCAGTGTTAAACCTTCTAACCTAGAGGGAAGTAAAATACATTCTACTTTAGAGAGCATAGTGCCCAACCTTATAAAATAGAGCATTCTTCAAGTCACCAGAAGTAATGCCTCAAAAGAACCACAAACAGATAGCTACAGGTTATAAAGTAATCAGTCGTAAATTTAACATGAAATTATCTGCCAAGCACTACTGTAAGAATGTATTATCATAAGTACTGCAGCGGTTCAAGGACAATGACCACCTTCTTAGTGCTAATAGAATCCAAGCCGGTTGATGAAGTCGAAACTAGGACACAGAGCTATTCTTTACAGAGAGTGCTCATGGACTTTGTTAGGTCTCCACAGCTCTCCACCCACATACCCAGTACTCCAGCTATCCCCTATTTATAACTCTTTTGAGTTATCAACAGTCACAGAATGTAACCCTTTTCGAGTACATTCACAGTTCTGGGTTTCCGGGAGTGGGTCATGAACCCACAACCTTCTGATTCAAAGGCGAGGGTGCTATGGACTGAGCCACAGCTGACACCTCCAAAGTACTTAATTAAATAATGCCCTTCACCTGTGTAGCCTAACAACATAATTAACATATCCTTAATTATCCTAAGTGTTAATAGTAAATAATAATTCCAACTTGTTAGTATCACCCAGAGAACAAAATAACCTGTTGCAATGGTGGAAAAGGAGAAACTTCAGACCAATTAGTTAAGTTTCATACAGGCTGGGTGCTTTTAAGGCTTACAATGAACCAGTCAAAACATATTTTCCAAACCTTGAGGCCGCATGTGCAATTGTGGGCACTTATGAAAGGAGCATGTCAAATGTCATAGACACAATTGTGGGCAAAATGGAATTAATGTGTTAGACTGGATTCAGAGAGCGGTAACAATTATTCCAGGTCTGAGGGTTTCAAGTTAAAGAATTAGTCATAACACCAAACTTGTCAGCAATATGGTCAACTGAGGAAGGCATCAAATGCAAAGGACATTCCTTCCTTCACTGAAATTTTCCACATTTATTTTCTAGCAAGGGGGGCTCATTAGCTATTAGGAATAGTAGCACTGGCTGTTTTTTAGTCCAGAAGTATCATCATAAACTTGCACGCAACTGAAATTAGCTAACTCAACTGAGTTTGAGTGTGATGTGGTTAAGTCAAAAGTAGGGTCTTTATTTTAAACAAAGGCAATTACAGAAGCATGATGGGGGAGTTGGTTACAGGGAATTAGATTTAAAATATGATGGTAAATAATGACAAACGTTTAAAGAAATACTTTATAATTCTCAATGAACATTTTTTTGAGAATTAAAACTCTACATGACTAACTAAAGTTAAAGATAGCATTAAACTAAAAGAACTGGGTTACAATGTTGTCAAAAAGAGCAGTAAGCCTGAAGATTGGGAGGGTTTTGAAAATCAGCAACAGCTGACTAAGAAATTGAGAAAGGTGGAGAAAACAGAAAACAAGTATAACCTAGCAAGAAACAGAAACAGATTTTAATTATAAGTATATAAAAAGGAAGTGATTGAAGTAAATGTGTGTTCTTCAAGAGACAGGAGAAATTAAGGGGAATACATGAATGGGTGAAAAGTTGAAAAAAAATCAGTCTTCATAGCAGAAAGCAAAAAGAACATACCAAAAATAGCAGAGAGCCAAAAGTCCAATGAGAGCTGGAACTTAAAAATAATTAAAATGAGTAAAGCAAAGTTCTGGAGAAATTAATGGTACTAAAAGCCAACGAATTCCCTGAACCCAATGAACTAACTCCCAGTGTTTTAAGAGGGTTAACTGCAGAGATAGTGGATGCATTGGTTTTGATCTTCCAGAATTTCTAGATTCTAGAATGATTCCTGTAGGTTGGAAGTGGCAATGTAATCCAATGCAAGGAGAGGGAGTCAACAGGGAACTAAAGGCCAGTTAGCCTGCCATCATTACTGGGAAATGCTAGCATATATTATTAGGAACATTTAACAAGGCACTTGGAAAATCACAATATGAGGAGGGAGAATCAACAGTTTTATGAAAGTGAAATGATTTTTGTCAAATCTATTAAGAGTTCTTTGGGGGGTTCAACTATCATGGTATATAGACATGGGAAACCAGCAGTTATAGCATATTTGGATTTTCATAAGGCATTCAATAAGGTTCGACAAGATTATCAAACAAGATTAGAGTTTACAGGATTGGGGGTAACATATTAGCATATACTCAATATTATTTAAAGGACAGAAAACACTGTAGGTTAAATTGTCATTTTCAGAATGACAGTACCTGCGCCTCAACTAAATCTATATTAATAGCTTAGATGAGGGCATCAAGTGTAATCAATTCAAGTTTGTTGACAACTTTTATTTATATAACACCTTGAATGTAATAAAACATCCCAAGGTGCTTCAAAGGATCATTATAAAACAAATGTAACACTGAGCCACATAAGGAGATATTAAAAAAAACGATTGGGGTAGGTGTTAAGGAGTGTCTTAAGGAGGAAATTTTTTAGAGGGGCAATTCCCATATCTTAGGGGCCAAGCAACTGAAGGCATGGCATCAATGGTGGAGCAATTAAAATTGGGAATGCAATTAGGGGAGGGCAGATATCTCAGAGGATTGTGGGGCTGGAGATTACAAGATACGGAGGGACAAAGCCATGAGGGATTTGAAAACAAGAATGAGAATTTTAAAATCAAAACATTGCTCAACTAGGAGCCATTGTGGGTCAGCAACCATGGGGTTGGTAGGAGAATGGGAATTAGTAGGAGTTAAGACATGGGTGCCGGAGTTTTGGATACAAAGCTAAATGGAAAATTAAGCTGTGAGGGAGACACAAAGCAACTATAAATTAAGTGATTGAGCAAGATGTTGGCAGATGAAGTATAGTGTGGGAAAGTGTGAAATTATCCACATTAGAAAAAAGGAAAACAGAATTATTTTTAAAAAGGTGACAAGCTAGTAAATATTAGTATTCAGAGGTATTTGGGTGTCCTCGTACACAAACCACAAAAAGCTAATCTGCAAATACAAGAATAGGAAGCCAATATGTTGGCCTCTATTTCAGGAAGTTGGAACTTAAGACAAAGGAAGTCTTGCTGCAATTATGTATAGAGCTTTGGTGAGACCACATCTGGAATTGTGCGTACAATTTCAGTCTCCTTATCTAAGGAAGGACGTACTTGCCTTTGAGGGGGGTGCAATGAAGGTTTACCAGATTGATTCCTGTGATGATGGAGCCATCCTGAGGAGAGATCGAGTAGAATGGACCTATATTCTCTAGAAGAATGAATGAGAGGTGATCTCATTGGAACTTAGGGCTGGCTAGAAAGTCTAAAATTAGGGGTTGTAGTCTCAGGATAAGACCATTTAAAACTGAGATGAGGAGAAACTTTTTCACTCAGAGGGTTGTGAATTTTTGGAATTCTTTACTCCAGGGGGCTATGAATATTCGGTCATTAAGTATGTTCAACACTAAGATCCACAGGATCTTGGGACTAAGGGAATCAAGGAATGTGGGATAAAGCAGGAAAATACAGTTTATTACATAGGATATCCAAACATTTATGTAGAAATTCAGTCACGATCCTATTGAAAGACAAGTAGGCATGAGGGACCATATGGCCTGCTCTGGCTCCTGTTTCTTATGATCAACACAGTTTGGGAATCAAATCTGGGACTTGCTTTATATCACTTACTCCTACACTAATGCCCAGTAGATTCTTAGAGCCATTATATTCTGGGCCAACACAGAAATATTGGCAACATGGGAAAAACCCTTATCATATTTAAGAGGTGCACAAAAAAATAAGATATGAATCTACCTGCAACCAGAGTGACTTGGCTACATGGAACAATAGAAATGCAGTATAGAGCTGAGCTAAATTTCCACGAGCAATACGTTAGTATACATAGCTTAAAAAGAATACAGTCCGAGCTGAATTCCTGCCCGGAAAAGAAGCGTAGGTTTTGAGCCAGTGCTTAAAACTATTTTGTTCTAATGTTTGCATTCACTAACCTGGCGTGTGGAGACGGGGGGACTTCCTGTTGGGTTGAACCGGATTGGGCTCAGGGTTGTTGCTATTCTGAGAAGATTCTTGAAGCCCAGACGCTCTTTCATGATCATCCTCTTCTAACGCAGTGATGACAGCACCTACATCACCCAACCTTAGGGCTGAAATTAATAATAATTCAGAAATTGGTCTTGCTTATATTAAGTAAAAGCCCTAATAGTTAAAATTAATTTGAACATTAACATTGATCTAATTTATACAAATGCTATGCTTCAAAAATGACCAGCAAAAAACTACTAATTCATAATTATGTCACTTTCAAAGACACCAGATAAGAATATCCAGCTGCTAATTCACTCAAAATTCTTCATGCTTGGATGCTGCAATTTTTTAATTTATTCGTTCACACGATATGGGCATCACTGGCTAGGCCGGCATTTATTTCACATCCTTAAATGTCCCCGAGGTGGTGGTGGTGGTGGTGAGCCAACTTCTTGAACTGCTGCAGTCCAAGTGGTACACCCAAAGTGCTGTTAGGGAGTTCCCAAGATTTTGATCCAGCGACAGTAAAGCAATGGCAATATAGCTCCAAATCAGGATGGTGTGTGGGTTGGAAGGGAACTTGCAGGTGGTGGTGTTCCCATGCATCTGCTGTCCTTGACCTTCTAGGTGGCAGAGGTAGCAGGTTTGGATGGAGCCTTGGTGAGCTGCTGCAGTACATCTTACTTAAAGTACACGCTGCTGCAACTGTGCAATGGTGGAGGGAGTCAATGTTTAACATACAAACAGGGAGTAGGAGCAGGCCATCTGGCCCCTCAAGCCTGCTCCACTATTCCATAAGTTCGTGACTGATCTGATTGTGGACTCAACTCTACATTTCGCCTACCTCCAATAATCTTTGATGATGGTGGATGGGGTACCAATCAAGTGCACTACTTTTGTCCTGGATGGTGTCGAGCTTCCTAGTGTTGTTGGAGCTGCACTCATTCAGGCAAGTGGAGAGCATTCCGTCACACTCCTCACTTGTACCTTGTAAATGGTCAACAAGCTTTGGGGAGCCAGGGGGAGGTAACTGCCACAGAATTCGCAGCCTCTGACCTGCCCTTGCAGCCACAATATTTATATGGCTGGTCCATTTCAGTTTCTGGTCAATGGTAACCCCTCAGGATGCTGTTAATGGGGGATTCAGCAGTGATAATGCCATTGAATGTTAGGAGATGGTTAGATTCTCTCTTGTTGGAGATGGTCATTGCCTGGCACTTGCGCGGCATGAATATTGCTTGCTACTTGTCAGCCCAAACTGGAATGTTGTCCAAATAATGCTGTGTATGGACATGGACTGCTTCAGTATCTGGAGGAGTCGAGAAGATGGGCATTGTTCAATCATCACTAAATATTCCACTTTTAACCTTAGGATGGAGGGAAGGTCACTGATGAAGCAGCTGAAGATGGCTGAGCCAAGGGCACTAACCTGAGGAACTATTGCAGCAACGTCCTGGAACGGAGATGATTGACCTCCAACAACCACAATCATCATCTTTTGTGCTAGGTATGACTCCAACCAGCAGAGAATTTTCCCCCTGATTCCCATTGATTTCAGTTTTGTTAGGGCTCCTTTATGCCACACCTGGTCAAATGCTGTCCTGATGCCAAAGACACTTATTCTCACCTCACCTCTGGAATTCAGCTCTTCTGTCCATGTTTGGACTAGCCATTTAAATACTGTGGCTACAAGAGCGGATCAGAGTCTGGGAATTCTGTGGCAACTATCGCCCCCCGATTCCCCAAAGATTGTCGACCATCTACAAGGCACAGGTGGGGAGTGTGATGGAATGCTCTCCGCTTGCCTGGATGAGTGCAGTTCCAACAACACTGAGGAAGCTCAACACCATCCAGGACAAAGCAGCGCACTTGACTGGCAAGCCATCCACCGCCAAAGGTTATCAGGGGTAGGTGATCAGATCAGCCACGATCTTACTGAATGGTGGAGCAGGCTTCAGGGGCTGAATGGCCTGCTCCTGCTCCTAATCCCAGGCTGTAATGAGGTCAGGAGCCAAGTAGCCTAGAGAACCCAAAGTGAGCATCAATGAGCAGGTTATTGCTGAACAAGTGCTGTTTGATAGCACTGTCGATGACCCCCTTCCATCACTTTGCTGATGATCAAGAGTAGACTGATAATGCAGTAGTTGGCCAGGTTGGATTTTTCCTGCTTTTTGTGAACAGGACATACCTGGGCAATTTTCCACATTACCAGGTAGATTCCAGTGTTGTAGCTGTACTGGCACAACTGGTCTAGGGCTGCAGCTAGTTCCGGAACACACACCTTCAGCACTATTGCTGGAATATTGTCAGGATCCATAGCCTTTGAAGTATCCAGTGCCTTCAGCTATTTCTTCATGTCAGGTGGAGTGAATTTTACTTTATTCATTCATGGGGTGTGGGCATCAATGGCTAGGCCAGCATTTATTGCCCATCCCTAAGTGCCCTTGAGAAGGTGGTGCTGAGCTGCCGTCTTGAACCGCTGCAGTCCATGTGGTGTAGGTACACCCACAGTGCTGTTAGGGAGGGAGTTCCAGGATTTTGACCCAGCAGTGAAGGAAATGCAATATATTTCCAAGTCAGGATGGTGAGTGGACCCTTCTAGGTGGTGGTGTTCCCATGTATCTGCTGCCCTTGTCCTTCTAGATGGTAGTGGTCGTGAGTTTGGAAAATGCTTCCTAAGGAACCTTGGTGAATTGCTGCAATGCATCTAATAGATGGTACACACCACTACCACTGTATATCAGGGGCAGACGGAGTGAATGTTTGTGGGTGGGGTGCCAGTGTCTTGTCCTTTATGGTGTCAAGCTTCTTGGGTGTTATTGGTTGCACTCATCCAGGCAAGTGAAAAGTATTCCAACACACTTCTGACTTGTGCCTTGAGGATGGTGGACAGGCATTGGGCAGTCAGGAGGTGAGTTACTCGCTGCAGGATTCCTAGCTTCTGAACTGCTCTTGTAGCCACAGTATTTATATGGCTAGTCCAGTTCAGTTTCTGGCTAATGGTAACCTCAAGAAGTTGATAGTTGGAGATTCAGCAATGATAATGCAATTAAACATCAAGGGGCGATTGAGTTTGCATCTGGATGCTGGGGACCGCAGGCCGCCGAGATGCAACAGCCAACTAAACATTTTATCTAAGCATCGCCACAACTGAAAAGATACATTTTAAACTATGACGAAAAGGAAACACAAAACTGATTTTGAGTCTGATTATTTCTTGGTTATTTCAATTTTGCCTTCCCTCCGCTCATTTTTCAATATGAATTTTGAGGAAACAGTTGTTTGCAAAAAATCCTCTCGACGCATCACTGAGAAACCCAAGATTTGGGACAAATGCTTATCGAGCTCTAAGTGAAAATGGTCTTTACAATTCTCTCGTATCCCGAATTTCAAACTGTAAAAATATACTTATGAATCAAGAATCACACTAAACGAGGTTAAAATATATATACATTAGTCCAGTGGTTAACAGACCAAAATTAAAAATCGGAAAAAATCTACAACTATTTGATGTCCAGACATAGCCTGAACAAGATTTCAATAACCTAATAATCTTTTTGCTAATATTCTGGCATATGTCTCCAAATAAATTTTTTCCTTTATGTATTTAGTGTAGATGTAAATTCTACACATCGCCTGTCAACAAGTCTGTTTTCCTGTTTTATGGAATGAGAGTTTTAAAATCTTCATTCAGGCAAATTTCAAAACAAACTAATAATAACTGTTGTTTATCTGTTATAAATCAGTCAATTTTTACCTCATTTAACACCATTGTATAACGAGTCCCAGGATTTCTTTTGTTGACATTCAGGAAGAAAACCAGGTTGCCAAGAGAATATATCTACATTTCCATTGAAAAGTCTCACCACTGTATTACAGTTTGTTTTTCAAAGTGAATTAAACCCTAGCTGGATTATGAATTTCAATTGCTGGCTTCCTCCCGATAAGCCTGCTGTCCACCTCAACCAAGAACCTGGACCTTGGGATGAGATGGTTGTCCAATGATGAGAGGCTGAGTAAATTAGGTCTGTACTCTGTGGATTTTAGAAGAATGATTGACGATCTCATTGAAATATACAATATTTTGAAGGGGCTTGACAGAGTACACACGGAGGTAATTTCCCCTGACTGGAGAATCTAGAACAGGGGATAGTTTCAAAATAAGGGACAAACATTTTGGACCGAGATGAGAAGTTTCTTCACTCAAAGAATCTTTGGAATTCTCTACTCCAGAGGATTATGAATCCTCTCACAATTGAATATATTTAAGGCTGAGAAAGACAGATTTTTGGTGCCTCAGTGAATCAAGGGATTATGGGGAGCAGGCAGGAAAAGTGGAGTTGAAGCCAAAGATCATCCCATGATTGCATTGAATGATGCAGCAGGCTTGATGGGCTGTGTGGTCTGCTCCTGCTCCTTTTTTTCACATTTGTCACTTCAATCTCCAAATTCAGTTTAATAAAAAGAATCTCTCTTGATTAAATGTGTGGACCATTTTTAAGCATAACGATAAATTGTACAGTTATTATACACAGACACATCTGCTGTGGTGTTGTTTCTGCTGTTCTGTTGCAGCTAGGTGGGGACAATGGGGCATGGGAATGGCAGGGCTAGACAAGGCTGCTAAAAGAAAGGCAGATATATGCCCAGAGACTGCAAAGTGTTTTTCTGATTGCTTCTTGGAAAACTGAAGTATTTTCCTTTCCTACTGCAGATAGATATAAAGCAGTTGTTCTCACACAGCCATTAACAAAGTTTATTGTGTGGCGGATCACAACAAATTTCGGTAAGTCTTGGAGATTTGTAGCTCCACTTTTCAAAGTCACGATTTCCAAAGGGAAAGTGATGATTGCAGAGTATGTAAATTATTAGTGTACAGTATAAATATAATTGCATTAAAGCACCCAAAAGAGGAAAAAATTAACATGTGATAATACATCAATTAGATGGCCTCAGGGACTGCCTGGGATCCCCATGTAAATTTATAGAATTTAGGAACCCTGGTTTGAAAAGCTATGCCATCAGCTAAATAAATGCACATACAAAACTTTAGTTGGATAACTAAACTCTTTGAATACTGATACTTAGATATTCTTGTCAAAGTCACCTCAGGCAAAGTTCCAGATTTATCTTATTTTGAAATTTTTAATGCAATAAAAACAATTAATTTAAATGCACAGGTGAAATAATGTCAGCCTTCGGGCATTTTTCTTTCCTAAACTTTAGTGCAGGGGAATAGCTAAGAGTAGAAGAGGTTTCTCCTCTGCCTGCAATTTTTTCCAGTGGATTTGCAGTGAACAGGGACAGAAAACTGCCCTTGCTTGTCTTCTACCTCCCAAAAACAGGACATAGAAGTCAAGAATTATATAGCAGAGAAACAGGTCCTTCGGCCCATCATGTCCATGCTGGCCACCAAGCACCTATCCTGTTTTCCAGCACTTGGCCCGTAGCCCTGTATGCTATGGCGTTTCAAGTGCTCATCTAAATACTTCTTAGATAGAATGCTATCCTTTATTATGAGGGGAACTGAACATAAATGTAAGGATGTTAGGCTTCAGCTATACAGGCCACTGATGTGGTCACACCCCGAATAGTGTGTGCAGTCTTGGTCTTCCCACCCAAGGAAGGATGTAATTGCACTGAAGGTGGCTCAGAGGAGGCCGACCAGACTGATATCTAGAATGAGCGGGCCGCCCCATGAGGAAAGGTTGGAAAGGCCAGGCCCGTCTCCACCAGAGCCCAGAGGAGTGAGGAGTGACTTGATTGAAGTATATAATAATCCTGAACAGTATTGGCAAGGTGGACGTGCAAAGGATGTTTCCTCCTGTGGAGTCCTTGGCAACCAACGATGCGAACATATGAAACTGGGGCAGAGGTGGGCGACTCGGTCCCTTGAGCCTGCTCCGCCATTCATTAAGATCATGGCTGATCTGTTTGTGTTTCGAATTCCATATTCCCATCTACCCCTGATAACTTTTTGATTCCCTTGCCTAACAAGAATCTATCTACCTCCGCCTTAAAAGTCTTTGACAGCCCCGCCTCCATTGCCTTCTGAGGCAGAGTGTTCCCGTGTCATACAACCCTCAGAGAAAAAAGTTCTCCTCATCTCTGTCCTAAAAGGGCGACCCCTAATTTTGAAACGGTGCCCTCTCCTGACAGGTCAGAAAACAATCACATTAAGTTGTGTTTTCTTCCCCCCACATTTGCTCAGCTGCCAGTTCAGGCAGGGCACCTTGCATTCAAAAATGGGCAGGGGGGGGCAGCTTGGGCTATGAGGAGGACAAGTGCAAACACTTGCTTGCATCTACGCAGAGGTCTCAGCACCAGAATTAAACATTCTTAGCATTAAACATTGTGGAATTTGTTACCATAAGCAGCAGTTGTGGTAAATTGCAAGATGTTGTATACTCTTAAGAATTGAGAGGTTAGAACTTGAGTATTGCTGAAAAAGAAACATGTCTAAGTTTTTCATCTTGCACTCATCAGGATACTTGCAAAGAATACCAATATAAGGGGAAGACAACAATTTATACTGTATGTGAAGTAATGTTGACTGGATGGCAAGCAGCATTGCCATGGAGAATGCACCACGGATGGTGACTGACAGTTAAATGCTATGCATTGTTTGAAATTTAAACCAACCCTGAGGAATGAGTCAACAAATGGCTGTCACTTATTTTGTTTAGCTGAAACAGGCACAGTGTGTACATGTTCTTTTTGTCTGCAAAGAACAGGGCCCTGTGTATTAACATATGTGGCTTCCAGGGCACACAAATGTGCCACACTGTGAGCCTGACTGACAATCTTAAATTTGTTGTCAGCGTAATTCTTAGTACATGACGATTATTCAGTTAATGTTGTCCAATTGCAGAATCACATCTAATATTGGACACCGTTTTGAGTTTTACAAGAACGGGCTGGTTGGGTACGGTCTGTACCTTGCTCGTTGTGAACAGCGGCTGGGGCATGCTGTTTGATACGATCCGCCAGTCTTTAGGGCGTACGGCCTATATACCTAGCATTACACTGGCACTCACTTGTATGAAAGGCAGAACATCTTTTTGGCTTGATGGCAGCATCCTGTTAGTGGTGAATACTGCTCATGTTGCTACTGTATAGTAGCAGCGTGAAACAGTTAACTTCACCTGTTGCTCAAAGTTTTGAGATACCTTGCCCTTCCAGAGTAGTCTCGGGTAGATCAGGCACTGTTTCATGCTGCTACTATGCAGTAGCAACACAAGTGATATTCGTAACCAACAGGATGCTACCGTCAAGCCAAAAAGATGTTCTGCCTATCACACAAATGAGTAACGTGGTATATGAATTTCACTGCCAGTGTGATGCTATGTATGTAGGCCATACGTCTCAAAGACTGGCGGATTGTGTCAAACAGCATGTCCCTGCCGCTGTTTGCAACAGGCACGGTATAGACTGTACCCAACCAGCCTGTGCTGGCAAAACTCAAAACAGTGTCCAATATTAGATGTGATTCTGTGATTGGACAACATTTGCTAAATAATCCACAAAGTGCTAAAAATTATGCTGACAACCAATTTAAGATTGTCAGTCAGGTTCATAGTGTGACGTATTTACGTGCATTGAAAGCTACACATATTAATACATAGGGCCCTGTTCTTTGCAGACAGGAAGAACATGTACATACATTGCAACTGTTTCAGCTAAACAAAATAAGTGACAGCCATTCACTGACTCATTCCTCAGGGTAATGTCTTGACCAATCAGTGTCAAGCTGCCTGGTTTAAATTTCAAACAATGCTTGGCAGTTAACTGCCAGTCACCATCAGTGGTGCATTCTCCATGGCAATGCCACTTCCCAACCAGTCAGCCCTCTCTTCACATATAGCATAAATGGTCTTCCCCCTTATATTGGTATTCTTACGACTGTCCTGATGCATGCAAGATGAAAGTTTAGACATCTCTTTTTTTCAACAATACTTAACTTGCCAGGTTAATCGCTTTGGTAGGAGAAATAGAAACGCTTTTTTAAAAAAATGGTGTAAAACCTTTAAATGTTAATATGTTAATGCTGAGAAAGAGTTCAGTGTCCCTGAACAAGAAATAGAAAGTTAAGGAGGATGCAGATACAGCATGTAATTAGGAAGGCAGATGGCATGTTGGTCTTTATTGCGAGGAGTTGGAACATATGGGCAAGTCTTGCTACAAATGGTACAGGGCTTTGGTGAAATCACACCTGGAGTACTGTGTGCAGCTTTAATCGCCTTATCTAAGGAAGTACATACATGCCTTGGAGGTGGTGCAGTGAAGGTTCACAAGATTGATTACAAGGATGGGAGGGTTGTCCTTGGTTGTCCTATGAGAGGTTGAGCAGATTGGGCCTATATGCTCTGGAGTTTAGAAGAATGAGAGAGAATCTCATTGAAACATAAGATTCTGAGGAGGCTTGACAGGGTAATTGGTGAGTGGTTGTTTCGCTTCGCTATAAAAGGGTAGAACTAGGGAGTATAGTCTGCGGATAAGGGATCGATCATTTAAGAATGAGATGATAAGTAATTTCTTCACTCAAAGGGTTGTGAATCTTTGGAATTCTCTACACTAGAGGACTGTGGATGCTCCATCATTGAGTATATTCAAGGTTGAGATGGATAGATTTTTGGACTTTAGTGAAATCAAGGGTATGGGAATTTGGCAAGAAAGTAAACTAGAGGTGAAATGTCAGCCAGGATCGTAATGAATAGCAGAGAATGCTAAAGGGGCCATTTGGCCTACTCCTCCTCCTATTTCTTATTTACTTGAGGGGAGACTAGATAAACACAAGGGGGGAAATGAGTTGAATTTACGTAGGTGAGATTGATAAATGAAGAGTGGGAGGAGGCTCATGTGGAGCATAAACAGCAATATGGACCTATTAGGCAAAATGCTGCAAACGTTCTGCAACTATGTTAAATTATTTTCTTCCCACACAGCAACTCCGAGGCCAGGTAGCCAGCTCCTACACATAAATACTCCCGGGACTGGAAATATAGCCAAAGTCAGTGGACAAACTCCAGATGAGGTGGAAATTGAGAGGTGGTCCCAGCTGGAAAACCTGGGCCATAAAGCCTGGAATGATATGTGGGCTATCAGGAAATAATGTAAATCATTTGAGTTGCTGGAATCTGGAACACTCCATTTGAAAGGATGGTGGAAGTTGATTACATAAATAATTTGAAAAGGGGAGTTAGACATGTACTTGATGAGGAATTACAGGGTTATGGACAAACGATGAGGGCTGAGCATGGCTGCTTTTTCAAAAAGCCACAGGCACAACAGGCCAACTGGCCGCCTTTTGAGCTGTCAGCTTCTATGACAATGAAATATCCTGGTAAGTTATATGCCCCAGAATCAAAATGAAGTGGTATTTTTTATTAAACCAAATGGGAGGCAGCCTCAAGTTGTTTTTTTTTTTGGAGTTGCAATGTATAGATTACTTGAGCAGAAGTACACTGGTGCACTGTGACTTTTGTTCACAGATTGGTTGCAAAGTGAGATTTATTTTTAAATAATCAAATCTCTTAAGTAAAACTTAATTTTCAAAACACTGAATGCATGCCTTGCTGTAACAAGAACAGAACTGATCCACACATCTCATTATTTTAATAGCCAAATCAATTATGAGCCAAAATAAAAGCAAAAAACTCCGGATGCTGGAAATCGAAAACAAAAACAAAAATACCTGGAAAAACTCAGCAGGTCTGGCAGCATCTGTGGAAGGGAGCACAGTTAACGTTTCGAGTCCACATGACTCTTCAACAGAACTAAGGAAAAATAGAAAAGGGGTGAAATATAAGCTGGTTTAAGGGGGTGGGGGTTGGGACAAGAGAGCTGGATAGAGGGCCAGTGATAGGTGGAGATAACCAAAAGATGTCACAGACAAAAAGACAAAGAGGTGTTGAAGGTGGTGATATTATCTAAAGGAATGTGCTAATTAAGGGTAGAAAGCAGGACAAGCAAGGTACAGATAGCGCTAGTAGTAACCTCACGCCACCCCACCTTCCACAGATGCTGCCAGACCTGCTGAGTTTTTCCAGGTATTTTTGTTTTTGTTTTCAATTATGAGCCAAATTGATTAGGCTGGATCATTCCAAGCTTTTTTCAATATATAACAAATTTAGAATACCTTCAGTTGTGTCTGTCTGGCACTGCTCACTACCTTCTGCCTGCAGCTCCAATCTGAATGGTTCACTGGATGATGGAAGCAATGGATCCTTATCGCTCAACATGTTCAATACAGCGTCAATAGCTTGATATGAATTCGTATTACTGATGAAACAGCTTTCTTCGGGAGGGTTTAAATGATCCTGTGACAGAAATGGACCTACAGGTTCTGGGATGTCCATAAATAGATCCACAATACGTTCTGGTTGCTGTAATGAATAAGAAAATAGGGTACTATAACACAAACACTATGCATGCTTATTAGGAAGCACATGCACAGAACAAGGCTATGTTGTACTAATTCAGCATAAGCTATGTTCCAGATTTCATTCCAATTTTATCAAAACATCCTAAAGTTGCATCACCCTTCTTCACTTCTCTGAAAACAAAACTCCAAAATTATTTTAACTTGTAATATCACTCATGATAGTTTTGATTGCAAAAGTAATTAATTACTGACTCCTAATTTTGTCAACTGCAAACCAGGAAATAAAAGTAGCTCTATCAGTACAAGTATCATACAGACATGTAAAAGAAATGACTTGCATTTATATTGCGCTTTTCATGATCTCAGGAATCCCCAAAGCGCTCAACAGTTAATGAAGTACATTTGTAGTGTAGTCACTTAATGGAGTACTTCTATAGTGTAGTCACTGTTTTAACGTAAGGACACAACAGAAAATGTGCACAAAGCAAGCTCCCACAAACAGCAATATGATACCTGAAGGAACAGTCACACCTTTATCTCATTTGAAAGATAGCACGTGACGGTGCAACACTCCCAAAGCATTGCACTGGTTTCAACCCAAATTTTGTACTCCTGTTCTGACTCAGGTGCAAGAGTGCTGCCCAGTGTACCACAGCTGTCACTTAGTGTATTTTGCCAAGTTTATGAAGCTGAGGACATCAGAAAGTTTCCAACCTATTCTCAAAGTAGATCAATCCAGTTGGTTTCTGGCCATCTTCTGATTTAATGGCTTCATACAATATACTAACCAAGGAAATCACAAGTGACCAGGTGTTCAGTAACTACAGAGCAATCCACTGAAAAAGTAATGCCATTCTGGCAAAATATCTAGTTATACTGTTGGTGACAATAACTTCACAAGCTGGACCTGATATCCTCCTGTCAGAGCTGTAGAAATTAATGGACAGAATGCTCATCGTTATTTTGATGGTTGATTCTTAACAGTCCTCTGGGACTCAGTTACAAGCCCCATCTGCCTCCTTAGGTGGATGAGAAAGATTTGATGGCACTCTTTGAAGAAGAGGGGAACTGAGTAGAGGTTGTAGCTTGACAAGGACTATAGAACAAGCACTTATTATGAGTAACTTGGTAGCAGAGGATGAACTCAGATTGCTGTATATGAAGTTTTTAGTCTCACTTTTCTAAGGGAAAAGAAGCATATTGCTGCTGACAATTTAAGTTACAGAATGGCGGAAGGACATTGCAAAATCTCTAGCTCGGACTATCCAATTTTTTCTGAGCCTTTTTCATCACAAGTCGATAACAATGGCAGTATCTCACTAGAAACCATATCAGTACTAATGAACAGGCCAATCCCTGCTATCTAACATCCTTCAAAGGACAGTCCTCCCTTGTAAACCTGAAGCAGGTAGAGCTTTCATATTCCTTGACCTTATCAACAATGGTCCGTTTGTCCTTACTATGGATTATAGCGGACAGGCTAAATCTGGTTGGCCATATCTATGAAGTGTAGTAACAAAAATACGCCTACCCTTGCCCCAAACTACTAAGTCCATTGCCACTGGGTCATTAAATTCCCTGGCTAGTGGCAAGCTCACAACAGGACACGGTGGTGGTCTTGTAATATTTAATACAAAGTTCACATTGAGCAGTGATTTGCTCAATGTCATCGTATCCTTTACCACTCCAGCATCTTGCAGTAGAGTTTCAGTTTCTGTGGCACCGGATGTGCAACTGTCTATGTAACGCCCAAATTATCATCTTTTTGTCCACCAAATTCTTAATCTCAGAAGTTAACAAAGCTTCATGAACTTTTTGCTGGAAAATATCTGGCTTCCTTAGTGGCAGGCAGTAATGGCCTGACCGAGTAAAACGTATATCCACATTGTTTCTCCAATGGGAGCTACTGCTGTGTCCTGTTCAATTTGTAGAGGGGCTATAAATTAACAGCAACATTAGGATTTGTAATCCAGAGGTAAAAACGGAAAGTACTGGAAAAGCTCCAGGTCTGGTAACATCTGTTGAGTGAGAAACAGAGTTAATGTTTCGAGTCCAATATGACTCTTCTTCGGAACTGAAGAGAGGGGTAAGAACGTGATGGGTTTTATGCTGTTGGACAAAAAGGGGGTTGGGGAAGGTGGACCAAAAAAGGTCAGGGATAGGTTAGTGGGCAGGAGAGATTAAATAACAAAGATATCATAGAATACAAGGCAAAAGAATGGTAATGATAGTATTAAAGACAAAGCATTGGTCCAGAGTAGGTGTTAATAGCAGGATAAAGGTCAGCACTGTCTGAAAGCAAAACCAAGATACAGATTGGTATAAAGAAATTTAAAATGGAGGATAGAGTTCATGGTCTGAAGATTTTAAATTTAATGTTGAGTCCAGAATGCTGTAAAGTGCCCAATCGTAAGGTGCGGTGTTGCTCCTCCAACTTGCATTGGGCTTCACTAGGACATTGTAGCAAGCCGATGACAGAAATGAGAGTATGAGAGCAAGTGAGCAAGAGGCCTGGACTAATACTCCAGGGTCAAAAGTTCAAATTGCACCATAGCAGCTAGGGAAATTTAAGTTGAATTAAATAATAAATCTGGAATAAAAAGTTAGTCTCAGTAATGATGATCTATCGGATTGTCATAAAAACCCATCTGGTTCATTAATGCCTTTTTGGGAAGGAAACCTGACGTCATTTTCTGGTCTGGCCTGTGACACCAGATGCACAGCAATCTGGTTGACTCTTAATTGTCCTCTGAAATAGCCTAGCTAGCCACTCTGTTGTACCAAACTGCTATAGAAAAATTGTGGCTCACCACCACCTTCTCAAGGGCAATTAGGAATGGGCAATAATGTTGGCCTTGCAGTGACACTCTCAACCCATGAATGATGAATTTTTACAAAATATATTTTGACTCTTCGGGGTTACTACATACTGAACACAAGAAATAGGAACATTCAGCCATTCAAGCCTGTTCAGCTATTCAATAAAGGCTGGTCTTCTACCTCAACTCAACCTTCCTGCACTTCCCCATATCCTTTGATTCACCTAGTATCAAAAAATGTGTCATATATTCAACGACTGAGCATTCACAGCCCTCTGTGGTGGGGAATTCCAATACTGATATAGCCTGACCATGCTGTGGAGCATGCCAACATCATTTGCCTTCAAATTATTTTGATGGTCAGCCACCCCATCTTTTAACATTAGGAAGCTCTTGCGTCAGAAATTGTTTTTTTTTTCATTCAGAGGATGCGTGCATAGTTGACATTGCCAATATTTATTACCCGTCCTTCACTGCCCTCAAGGTGATGGTTACCTTCTTTAACCGCTGCAAGCAGAACAAGTGTTTTTTAAATGGAAGACATTTTTAGCAAAGATGTTTTCTCACTATTTCCAGAAATTGCAAGTTCTCCATTTCACTATTGGGGCTTTCTTCATTCATATTTATACTATTAATATGGTGACACCTTAGATCAACAAAAGAATGAGTGATTGGAATTTCAGGACCAGTCAAATTGAACTCTCACACACCCTAGTTTACGCCAAAATTTATAGTCCAGTGAACAAACCTGTGGCATCAAATATAGAGAAGCTAGCCAGGCCAGCTCTACTGCTATTGCCAGTTGACTTTTCTACACAGATTGAGATGAAACTTCCCAAAATTGCTCCAAACTCCTTTCCTAATTACCTATTTCATTCCCCGCCCTGGCAACATTCTTGGATTACGCCAGTCTGTTCACAACCTCGGTATCACATTCGACCCCAAGGCAAGCTTCTGGCCTCTTATTTGTGCCATCACTAAGACTTCTTATTTCCATGTCTATGACATGCCCGACTTCACCCTTGTCTTAGCTCACCTGTTGCTGAAACCCTCATTCATGCCTTCATTACGTATAGGCTCTACTATTCTAATGCGCTCCTGGCTGGTCTACAACATTTTACACTCTGTAAACTTGAGGTTATCTAAAACTCTGCTGCCTGGGTCATAATTTGCAGCAAGTCCTGTTTGCCTATTGCACCTGTACTCACTAACCTACACTGGCTCCCAGTCAAACAACAATTTGATTTTAAAATTCTCATCTTTGTTTTCAAATCACTCCATAGCCTCACCTCTTCATATATCTTTGAAATCTCCAGCACCACAATCCCAGAGATATCTGCGCTTCTCTAATTCTGGCTTCTTGCGCATCCCTGATTTAAATCGTTCCACCATTGGTGGCTACGCCTTGAGTTGGCTAGGGCCAAAGCTCTGGGACACTCTCCCTACACCTCTCAGCCTCTCTACCTCACTTTCCTTCTTTAACACACTGTTTAAAATGTGCCTTGTCTGAGAAATTCTAGGCAGAATTACAAACTTTGGCAATAAGAAAATTTCTACAAATTTTTGTATTGAATGTTTAAGTAAATGTACACATGAAAAGCATTTACCTGTCTGGCGTGCAAGGTGCTCTCTACAACAGTAGTGCGCTGGCTCAGTGTCACCATAGCCACGCTTGTGGTTCATCAGTGATTTCTATTCAACAACATAGCTCTAGGACACCAGTCAACAAACAGTGGCAGTGAAAACTTGTGCTGTGTGTCACATTGTGCAATAAGCTAAAACTAATTACAGCAATACATCCTCCAGGAAGTATGCCACAACGTACACCAAGACTTAGATGGAAAATCAACCAGAAATAAAAATAAAATGCTGAAAGCAGCAATGAAACTAGCTGATTAACAGTTTGCAATTAGGAGCATGTCACTTAGGATGAATTTAATGTTCATTTAATAGGCAAAAGCAAGTAACGTCCAAGCTGCAAACTGAAACATTGCAGCTTCCAAGTTCAGCAGTTTCTGTGTACACTGCCCTGTCTGGATAATCCACATGCTTACCACAGAGAAAAGAAACATCTCCCAATGGCGGTTTCAAAAATTAATATCTCATTTCCTCATCTGGCACCCACTTGCCCAGTTTATTAATCATCTGTGTTTATTTATATCAATTTATACTTTATACAATTCAATTATGTTCTTCTACCTTAACCATCTTTATTCTAGACTCTACTTCAGACCCACAGTGAGGTGGTCGACTCCTAAATGCCCTTTGAAGAATGGCAATTAGGTATGGATAATAAATGCTGGCCAAGCCAGCGACGCTCACATTCCATGAATGAATAAAAACACTCCATGTTTCTCCAATTTTCCTGCATGACAGAGCTCTTTTACATTTGGTCATCAGTCCTGATAATGTATTCTTGATTTTTCATATCTTTTGATGTGAAACCCAAGATTGAATATAATATTCTTAAGCAGCATGGTAAAATGCAAAGTTATATAACCTCACATTTTACTTGCTCTTTCAACTATTTTGACATATTGTCTGGACACTGAATCACACTAATACCTAAAAATCCTTCACAGGGAGGGCCAACATGCCACAAATTTCCTTCCCATGGAACTTCACTGAATGGAAGATGGCAAATAACACTGTGGTCAATTCCAGGTACAAAGGAGGCAAGTTATTAAGGGAAGCTCGCGAATCTTAGCTCATTGTCCATTATTCCTAAGTTCTTATCCAAAATGGAATATAATTCCATTCAGTATACATCTTGCGACAAATGATCGTTTTCTTTATGCATTGCATTTATTATATTCTCTAATTTAGATTGCCATTTTCCTGCTCAACTGCATTCGCAGTTAAACCATTTTGTAAATATTTAGCTGCATCTGGTCTCTATTCTTTTCTCTTTTGTACTGGCAGTAAGCTTGTGTGTTATTCAGGTAATTTATATAGGTCAGAAAGAGGAGTCCAAACATTCAGCTTAAGGGATTCCATGCAGGGCCTCCTCTCCCTCACCAAGTTGCCATCACCCCTCAAGTACTTTTACAGAATGCTTTTCCGACTTTTCTTTCATCAGCTCCACACAGTAGTACAGTGGTTAAACTACCAAATTGCTAATCTAGAGGCCTGGACAAATATTTCAGTGACCGGGACCAACAATGGTAGTTTGAAAATTTGAATTCAGTTTTCAAAAAACTGGAAATACAAATTTGGTCCCAGTAAAATTAACCATGGAGTTATCAGATTGCCGTAAAAACCAACTGGTTCACTAACATCTAATAGGGAAGGAAGCCTGCCGCCCTAACCCAATATTGCCAATGAGAGGTTCTGGTACCACACAAACATCTTTAAGTCTTAACTCTGAATTAGACAAGAAAGCCAGCTGTATCCAAACTGCTACCCAGCAGTACATGATGGCCCACCACCACTGTCTCAGGACAATTAGGGACAGGCAATAAGTGCCAGCCTTTCCAGCCACACTCACATCCTGAGAATGAAAGGAAAACATTTCACATGGAACTTTGGGAAAAATTGCCTCAAAGTCAACATAAGTTAAATTGCATGCAACACTCTTCCAAGAGGTTTTCAAATATATTTTCCTTCAAAATTCACGCTATCCTTTTAAGCTAATGCAAATCCCTAAACTTGAAAAAGCTGAATTCAAAGACATCTAGGATACTGTGTAGTACATGAAATCAACAATCTTCAAATATTTCTAGAAAGTATCAATCTAGTACTTTTCAAATGTCTCAATCTTGACTTTCATTGTTACTTTTTCGCTTTCAAAAGTTTAACTTCCTTTAACTACTCTTTTACTGTTCAAATAATGGGAAAATATTTTGGTATTGTCAATATCTTTAGGCACACTCATCTCTAGGGCATTCCCTAGACTTCCAACTCTATACTTGTCCTTTGTCCTTTTGAGTTTATATAGTTGGTTTTCCTTTTACAGCTTTAATTGACGTTTATCCATTGAGGAAAATTAGTTCAGCTTGCAGTTATATGTAATGAATAAAAATGTATGTTCAAATTATCTTTATACAAGCAATCCATTTTTTTCTCAACAGAGACATTGCACACTAATACTTTCTTCTGGTTCATCATTGTCTTTTGAAATTCACATTTTAGCTTAGTCCTTAACACTCGATTATAAGATAATTCGAAATGTAATCATTCAAAAACATCTTGAAGGGTGCAGTTGATTTCACTGAATGAAAATGCAGGATCAGGTAGTTATGCACAGGAAACTCTTTCGAGTTATCAACAGATCGCATGTAACTCTTTCGAGTACATTCACAGTTCTTGGTTTCCGGGAGTGGGACATGAACCCACAACCTTCTGATTCAAAGGCGAGGGTGCTATGAACTGAGCCACAGCTGACACCTCAGTTATGCACAGGAAAGAGAGCTTGGGAAATGGTGACCATAATCCAATTAGGTTTTCACTGAAACTAGAAAAAGGAGGATCCCAGAAAAGGTTATTCAATTGGAAACTAGCCAATTTCAGAGAGATGAAACCCAAATTAGATTATGAGCCATTTTCCACCCAAACAAGAGAAATATTGGATGGATAAGGTAGAGTTAAACTACATTCAGATCAAAAATAAAGGGGCACGTCAAAAACGAGGATTCAATAACAAACACAAGATCAAAAATTAGATTAAGAGGCATCTGATAAATGTATGGGGATAGTAATGATTCTATAAACAAAAAGAAAGCTATGGTGAATATAACTGATGTAAAAAGAAAACAAAATGAAATTAAGATGCCCAGGAAAGAGTACAAAAGAAAATTTGTGGTAAATTTAAAAGGAACCAGCAGTTTTCAGGTAGTTTCTTAGAACTGCATGTCCTGAAGCCATCCAGTGAGCAGGCTATATTCGACCTGGAATTGAGCAACGAGATAGGATTAATTGATAACATCCTAGTGATGGCAACCCCTAGGTAGCAGTGATCATTATATGATTGAATTTTACTTGCATTTTGAGGGAGAAACGAGTGCGTCCAAGACCAGTATTTTAAACTTAAATAAGGGCAATTATGAGGGAATGAAAACGGAGTTAGCTAAAGTGAACTGGCAAATGAGGTTAGGGGATAGGTTAATAGAGCTTCAGTGCAGACATTTAAAGGGATATTCCAGAATACACAGAATAGATACATTCCAATGAGAAGGAAAAATTCCAAGGGGAGGGCCCACCAACCCTGATTAACTAAAAAGTTAAAGACAGTATCAAACTTAAAAAAACATAATTACGCAAAGACAGGTGGCAGGTCAGAAGATTGGGAAGAATATAAAGAACAAAGAATGACAAAAAGGTTAATACGGATGGAAAACTTAAAGAGTGTGAGACAAAGCTAGCTAGTAATATAAAGACAGATAATAAGAGTTTCTATAGATATTTAAATAAGAGTTAACAAAGTGAGCGTTGGTCCCATAGAGTGCACGCCTGGGAAAGTGATAATGGAAAGTAGGGAGATGGCAGATGATTTAAACAGGTATTTTTCTTCAGTCTTCACTATAGAGGGCACAAGTAATATCCTGGAAATAGTTGTAAATCAGGAAGTAGAAGGAAGGGAGGAACTTGGGAAAATTACAACCACGAGGGAAATCGTATTAAGCAAATTGTTAGGGTTGCAGGCTGACAAATCCCAAGGACCAGATGGACTTCACCCTAAGATCTTGATAGTTGATGCATTGGTTTTAATTCTCCAAAATTCCCTAGATTTGGGGAAGGTTCCATTAGAGTGGAAAATAGCAAAATTAACTCCTTTATTCAAAAAGGGAGGGAGACAGAAAGCAGGAAACTACAGGCCAGGGAAAATGTTAGAAGCTATTATTAAAGATGTTATAGCAAGGCACTTAGAAAAATTCAAGGCAATCAGGCAGAATCAACATGGTTTTGTGTAAGAGAAATTACGTTTAATCAATTTATTGGAGTTCTTTAAAGGAATCACATGTGCTGTGGATAAAGAGGAACTGGTGGATGTACTGTACTTAGATTTCCAGAAGGCATTTGATAACGTGCCACATCAAAGTTTATTGTAGAAAATAAAAGCTCATGGTAGAGGGGGTGACATATTGTCATGGATAGAAAATTGGCTAGCTAACAGGGAGCAGTGAGTTGGGCATAAATGGGTCTTTTTCTGGGTTGTAGGATGTGACAAGTGGTGTGCCATAGGAATCAGTGCTGGAGCCTCAACATTTTACAATTTATATAAATGACTTGGATGAAGGGATCAAAGGAATGGTTGCTAAATTCGCTAACAACACAAAGATAGATAGGGAAGTAAATTGCGGAGAGGATGTAAGGAGGCTACAAAGTGATAGATTAAGTGAGTGGGCAAAGATCTGGCAAATGGAGCATAACGTCAGCAAATGTGAAATCATTTATTTTGGCAGGAAGAATAAAAAAAGATTATCTAAATGGTGAGATTGTAGAGCTGAGATTCAGAGGGATCTGGGTGTCCTAGTGCATGAATCACTAAAGGTTAATATGCATGTAAAGCAGGTAATTACAAAGGCTAATAGAACATTACTTGTGAGGGGAATTGATTATAAAAGTAGGGAGGTTATGCTTCAGTTGTACAGGGCATCAGTGAGACCACAACTGGAGTACTGTGTACAGTACTCCTTATTTAAGGAAAGATGTAAATGCATTAGCAGTTCCGAAAAGATTTACTAGACCAATACTAGGAATGGGCGGGTTGTCTTATGACAAAAGATTGGACAGGTTAGGCTTGTATCTACTGGAATTTAGAACAGTACGAGGCGACTTAATTGAAACCTTGAAGATTCTGAAGGGTCTTGACAGGGTGGATGTAGAGAGGTTGTTTTCTCTTGTGGGAGAATCTAAAACTAGGGGTCACTCATTTAAGACAGAGATGAGGAGGATTATTTTCTGAGGGTTGAGAGTCTTTGGAACACTTCCTCGAAAGTGGACGCAGAGTCTTCAAATATTTTTAAGGCAGAGCTAGATAGATTCTTGATTAACGAGGGGATGAAAGGTTATCGGGGGTAGGCAGGAATGTGGGTTGAGGTTACGTTCAGATCAGCCATAATCTTATTGAATGCCGGAGCAGGTTCCAGCGGTCAAGTGGCCTACTCCTGCCGCTTAATCATATGTTCTTCTTTTTATGCACACTGGCAGACATCCTACTGTTTGATGATATAAATATACCCAGGTGGGGGGGAGAGGGTGAGAGGGATTACAAATGAGTACAATGGCCAAGGTCTAGTCCTTCAGTATGAGGGTGGGGAGAGAAGAGATATTCAACAAGGGGGAAAGACCAACAGTGGATGGAAATCTGCTGAGCAGGGAAAAAGTGAAGTTCAGGTTCATGTGCACGAGCTCGTAGCCAGTTGGGTCAAAATCCAGGAACTCCCTCCCTAACAGCACAGTGTGTGTACCTACACCTCATGGAGAGCAGTGGGTCATGAAGGAAGCTCACTACCACCTTCTCAAGGGCAATTAGGGATGGGCAATAAATGCTGGCCTGGCCAACGACACCCACATCCCATGGATGAATTCAAAAAGTATGGTCTTCAATGTTCATCACCAAGAGTGCCTCGGTAGCACCACTACAGGTCAAGCTGGCCGAGTCCCAAAGGGCATGGCTGCTAGACTGGATCTGCAGGTGGTGAGGGAACCAACACGAGGGAATAGCATACTTTATGTCATCCTCACCAACCTGCCTACCACAGATGCATCGGTCCATGACATATCTGTAGAAGTGACCACCACACAGTCCTTGTGGAGATGAAGTCCCATCTTCACACCCTCCATTGCGTTTTGTGGCATTACTACCATGCTAAATGGGATAGATTTCCTACAGATCTAGCAACTCAGAGCTCAACCATGAGGCACTGTGGGCCATCTGCAGAACTGCACTCAACCACAATCTGTAACTTCATGGCCCAACATATCCCCACTCTACCATTACCACCAAGCCAGGGTATCAACCCTGGTTCAATGAAGAAGGAAGGAGGTCATGCCATGAGCCGCACCAGCACCAGGCATACCTAACAATGGGGTTTCAACCTGGTAAAGCTACAACATTGGACCACTTGCGTGCCAAACAACACAAGCAGCAAGTGATAGACAGTGCAAAGCAATCCCACAACCAATGGATCAGCTCTAAGCTCTGCAGTCCTGCCACATCCAGTCGTGAGTGGTGGTGGACAATTAAACAACTCACTGGAAGAGGCGGCTCCAAAAATATCTCCACCTTTAACTATGAGGGAACCCATCAACTTAGCGGAAAGATAAGGCTGAAGCATTTGCAACAATCTTCAGCCAGAACTGCTGAGTGGATGATCCATTTCAGCCTCCTCTGGAAGCCCACAGATGCCAGTCTTCAGCCAATTCAATACACTCCACATGATATCAAGAAACGGCTGAAAGCACTGGATGCTGCAAAGGTTATAACAGTGCTCCAGCAACATTACTGAAGACTTATGCTCCAGAACTTGCTGCGCCTCTAGCCAATCTATTCGACTACAGCTACAACACTGGCATTTACCCAGCAATGTGGAAAATTGCCCATGTATGTCCTGTACACAAAAAGCAGAACAAATCCAACTAAGCCCAATTACCAGCCCAGCAGTCTACTTTCGATCATCAGTAAAGTGATGTAAGGGGTCAACAACAGTGCTATTAAGTGGCACTTTCTTAAGCAATAACCTGCTCACTGATGCTCAGTTTGGGTTCCAGCAGGGTCACTCAGCTCCTGACCTCATTATAGCCTTGGTTCAAACATGGACAAAAGAGCTGAACTTCAGAGGCGAGGCGAGAGTGACTGCCCTTGACGTCAAGGCAGCATTTGACCGAGTGTGGCATCAGGGAGCCCTAGCAAAGCTACAGTCAATGGGAATCAGGGGAAAACTCTCTGCTGGTTGGAGTCATACCTAGCACAAAGGAGGATGGTTGTGGTTGTAGGAAGTCAATCATTTCAGTTCCAGAACATCACTGCAGGAGTTCCTCAGGGTAGTGCCCTAGGCCCAACCATTTTCAGCTGCTTCATCAATGTCCTTCCTTACATCATAAGTTAGGAGTGGGGATGTCTGCTGACAGTTGCACAACGTTCAGCACCATTTGCACTCCTCAGATACTGAAGCAGTCCATGTCCAAATGCAGCAAGACCTGGATTATATCCAGACAAGTGGTAACTAACATTCACGCCACACAAGTGCCAAACAATGACCATCTCCAACAAGAGAGAATCTAACCATCTCCCCATGACATTCAATGACATTACCATCGCTGAATCCCCCATTATCAATATCCTGAGAGTTACCGTTGATCAGAAACTGGAGTAGCCTTATAAATACTTTGGCTACAAGAGCAGGTCAGAGGTTAGGAATCCTGCAGCAAGTAGCTCACCTCCTAACTCCCCAAAGCCTGTTCACCATCTGCAAGGCATAGGTCAGGAGTTTGATGGAATACTCTCTACTTGCCTGATGAGTGCAGCTCCCACAACGCTCAAGACAACCATCCAAGACAAAGCAGCTCACTTGATTGGCACCCCATCCGCAAACATTCACTCCATCCATCACTAACGCACAGTGGCAGCAATATGTACCACCTATAAGATGCACTGCATAACTCACCAAGCCTCCTTAGACAGCACCTTCCAAACCCATGACCGCTACCATCTAGAAGGACAAGAGCAGCAGATGCATGAGAACACCATCATTTGGAAGTTCCCCTCCAAGCCACTCACCATTCTGATTTGGAAATATATCGTTGTTCCTCCACTTTCACTGGGTCATTGGAGTCCTGGAACTCCCTCTGTAACAGCACTGTAGGTGTACCTATACTACATGGACTGCAGTGGTTCAAGAAGGCAGCTCACACCACTTTCTGATTGCCCACTTGAGGGATGGGCAATAAATGCTGGCCTAGCCAGCGACACCCACATCCTATGAATGGATAAAAAGTATAAGAGAAAGAAAAGTCAGTACCTCGCCAGATTGGGGAAGGAAGCTGGGGTGGGATTGGGGAAGGGAGCTGGGGCGGGTGGGGAGTGTCTCTTTGCATACAATGGCAATGCACTCGAGAGTGAGGGAAAAGCAAGATTTCCAGTATTTTCTGTGTTTATTTCAGATTCCAGCATCCACAGTATTATGCTTTTGCAAGAGAGTCTATTCATGAAGTAAGGTTCGAAAGTTTGGGTTTACTTTACAAAATTGAGGAAATCTAAACTGTGAATGACTGAGGGGACAAAGAGTGAAAAACTGTTTACATGAATTGGCAAATCGGCAACAACAAAGGCTCAAGCCTCACTAAAAGAAAGAAAGATAGGATTAGTGTTTTTTCTTGAGCTATTGAACTTGAAATGTTTTAGCACAAGTAACTATTGAAGCAGGTACATAATTTAAAAGGAAATGGGTGGTAACAGAAAGGTAATACAAGGCATCGGGAATTGTTATGCAAACAGAATGGATAAGCAGCTTCAGTTGAAGATCTAGCAACAGTTGTATGTTAAGTGACCTCTTCCTATGCTGTAATTTCTATTGTTCTCTCTCTCATGGAATTGCTCATGACAAGTCTAAGATATAAGTACTGAAAGGAGGAAGGTAGATTGGAGTGATGAACATCTCCAATGAAAGAATTTGGAAGGGGTTTGTTAGACATTTCCCTGGAGAGTGTTGTTTATTGAGCAGCTGCTGGGAATTTTTTAAATCAAGTGCAGGTAAACCAATAGGAGGGAGTGCAAAATAAATAAAAACTTATATAAACACAATGGCACATTACCAATTGCAATTCCAGTTATGTCCATTAGTATTATAGAATAAGTTTATGAATGATGTTATCCGGTTTGTGAAAATCAGTCACCCGCATTACTAAAACAAGAAACTTGAGACTTTAGACTGTGATCTTCCAATTTCTCTACAGTTCATCCAGCATGGGAAGCAAGCCACGAAAATCCACAACTTCTGAACTTTTGGTTCACAGATAAGGCAGCTTTAAGATAGTAGCCTAAGATGCGGTTGAAAGACGATGGCATGTTAGCATTGTGATTAACTGAAGTGGGGTTATCTTCATGTAACTTATTAGACAAACAGTTTTCCTTAATTAACAGAACAAGAACAAGCATTTATATAGGTTTCATTTTCTCAGAGCACTCCCTTTTCATAAAATTTTAATTACTTTGCTTATTTAAGCAAATGTAGCAATAAATTTGAATAGAAATGATATGAATGATCAATTAATATTTTTTAGTGACATAGTTTAAGGTGGACCAGGACATGGGTCTTGATTTAACATCAGCCTTTTGAGCTGGAAATTGGAGGCAGTATAATTTAAATGCAATCACAATTAAATCATTCACAACAGAATCCCAGCATTTAGTTAATTTTCTGTTGAGAATGTCGAATTCATTCACTTCTCTCAGTATGGTCAGATCAGCCAATTCTATTGAGTAGCGGAGCTGCCCTGAGGGGCCAAATGGTCTACCCCTGCTCCTACTTTTTATGGTCTTATGGTCACACCCTAGTTCTAAGAGGCTTAAAAAAAATGCCAAACACAAAGTCCCATGCAACACTGCTGAAAAATTACAACATAGCCTGCACTCCAATCAAGATAAAACCAGTTTATGTTTTGTTGCACTCATACAGTCTTGAAACACAAACAGGTCAGCCATGATCGTATTGAATGGCAGAACAGGCTCGAGGGGACGAATGGCCTACTTGTGCTCTTATTTTGTATGTTTGTAATTGTTGCGTAATTGTTGTGTAAATTAAGCCCTCAGTATTGCTAACATCGCTAGAATACAAATTTCTGTCACTGTAGAAAAGCACCTATCCTTTCTTTCCCATTGTCAGTGAGAAGCAAGATTCAGTGATCTAGCAAACTCAACCATAAAAATTTCTAAAACAAAAACAGAATTACCTGGAAAAACTCAGCAGGTCTGGCAGCATCGGCGGAGAAGAAAAGAGTTGACGTTTCGAGTCCACATGACCCTTCAACACGACCACATGACCTGATGCTGCCAGACCTGCTGAGTTTTTCCAGGTAATTCTGGTTTTGTTTTGGATTTCCAGCATCCGCAGTAGTTTTTTGTTTTTATAAAAATTTCTAGTCAGTGTAATGCATTTTCATCTTTATAGTCTTGAGTATTTCAACAAGATGTTGTTTCTTCTCTTCCTCAACCACATTCCTTTATTTCCCAACATCTGTCCATTGCTACTACACTGCAGGATCAACAGTTTTCAAAACATGCCCAAGAAATTACGGGACACAAAATTAAAAGTGAACGACACTGCTGTGCAACCAACAGGTCTAAACTAAAATCACAGAGACAATATAAAAATGAGAAGGGAATACAAAAGAAAGTTAGTTTCTATACATGTTAATATTACCACAAGAGTAACTGGACTGCTGATTTAACTGCAACTTATAAATTGATTCTATAACCAAGGAGCAGAATTTTCTGCATGTTGTTGCATGTAGTTCTGAGATAGCGAGAGATAAAATGGAGGCCATCTTTCTTACAGATAGTCAGAAAGAAAGGACTTTGTTCTAGGTGCTAATTAAACTGTGCATCAGCACATTACTAGATTATTGGAAACCAGCTGATAACCACTTGCTCATCAAATCCTATATACTAGTTCACACCTTGTCTTTTTAATCACATGATTGACAGGGCACGTTTCTAAGACTTGAGCTGATTAGATACAGAAGATGCTCCACAATCTTCAATTCAAACAACCCATACCTTGATTAATTTGGGGTTGAACGGCATTGGGAACTTGACCCAAGCACACCCTCTGAAACAGCTATTAGTGTTCCAAGGAAATTCCAGGGCTTCACTGTGTGAACCACATTTTTTTTAATAAAACAAGTACACAAACACAATAATTTGCATTTATATTGTGCATGTCACAGACAATTACTCAGAAGTGCTTTGCAGGGGGAAAGGAAAAAAGACATACTGAGACAAGGTAGAATTAGACGTGGACATAAAGCTTAGTTTAAAATGTGTGTTTGAAGATAAAGCAATGATGAGGAGTATCTTAAGAGAGCTGTTGAATGGGCCAAAGCAGCTGCAGACACTGACACCATTACACGGGTGAGATGGGGAGAAGAGACGCACAGAGGGCCAGAGCTGAAAGACTAAAGGTTTGAGGGGACTGCAAACTTAGAATGGGACATGGAAGGATTGTAAATGCAATGATTTTGGGGATTTGGGAGCCAGATTTGATTAATGAGATTAAGTGGCACTTAGAGCAGCACTGAATATAAATGCATAGGTTACAATTAGTTGTATTTTTGGATCCTTGAATTCACAGAAATCTAAGCTAACTCGGTAGATGCTACCATGTAGGTGATAACATTGAAGTGAACTGGTGTTCGACAACTTGGCGGTGGCGTGTCCTTTGGACTGATATGTCCATTGAGGGGGAACTTTGGGGTTTGGCAGAATTGCCACCAGGCGTTCTGACATTCAGCAGAACTGGGGTTGGATACATGGGTTCAACTCACTGGTGGATTCCGATGTCAGAGAGAGAAGGAGTATATGGCTGACAGCCGTGAGAGAAGGAAGGTGGGTGGGTACCAAAAGAGAAAGATGCCCTGGGGTCCGGCTGTGTGTCTTTGAGCAATCCCAACAAGTTTGAATTTGTTGCTGTGCCCGTCAGTATTACTAATTGGAGTGTGCACCTTTTCAAACTATCAAAAGACAGATGACAAATTGAGCTTGTTTACTTTCAAAATTGAACTCATTTGTCATTTTATTAAAATGAAATTTAAATTAGGATTAAGAAAGAGACTGATCACCTTACATATCTTCTGGAACTTGGAGAAGACAAAAGCTACATCTGGTGTACAACTATTACACATGTGCGCGCGCACACTCCCCAAACCAATTATCATCATCGTAGGGAGAAACAGTTAATTTTTCACGTTGATGACCTTTCATCAGATGAAAGGTCATCAACCTGAAATGGTAACACTCACTCTGTCCCCACATATGCAGCCTGACCTGCTGAGTATTTCTAGCATTTTGTTTTTCAGATTCTCAGCATCCGCACATTTCTGCTTTTTAATATATTGCCCGAATAATTTTGGAAATTTTACTTCTATTTTTTCTTACAATAATTGTGGGAAAACATCTACACCGAAACTGCTGGGAGCTGAAGAGAAAAAAATCCAGCAATTATCTTCAGCTAATTATCATAGTTCTGACAAAATAACAAATCTAAGCCTATACTTTTGGAAGAGAATGAAGTTTTCAAATCAAATCTTTAATAAAAAATCTTTCAAACTACAAATCAGTAGATATGTAATTTAATTTTAAAAATTTGTTCAAAATCTTATCCTGGGCTCCAGAGCACAAGTTTAAAAAAAAGCTCTGTGAGTGAGTGGATTCGTTCAGTTTAACAGGCAAAAAAAGTATTGAAAGTGAAATGCTTACAAAACAATTCCCAATATAAACAATTACATGGGCAGTTTCATAATAAATGTTAACAGTGTTACTTGAAATAGTTACACAAGAACAAAGGTTTATTAAATCTCTTGCCCAGTAAATCCTGAAGATAATGGAGATAAATCCTGAAGGTAATGGAGAGTGTGAAAGAGAAGCTTAAACTCTCATTTGGATGTCACAAGGCAAATAGGCATTAATAAAATCTCTGATTAAAAAGGCATCCATTGACCAATTCATGTATATCACTATATCCTAAATTGACAACTAGCTAGGCTCAGGTAAAGAACATGTTTTAAGGTATGAGCAATCACAAGTGCTACTGTGGGAGTGGAAAAGTGACTTCAGCCAAATTTCGGTGTAAATGTTTCACTTAGGTCAGACATTTCCAACTTGCATTCAATCTTACATTACATAAGGGAAGAAATTAAGATACAAAAAGCACATTTCTTGATCCAGATATTAAACAATGGAAAGCAATGTTTCTAAATAGAAATGGTGTATGCTACTGTTTTGTTAACGAGCTGGTCCTCAGTGCCAGTGAGATAAGCAATAATAAAAATTAGCCAATGGGTATAGCACACCAAAAACACACATTCTACTTTGGAGCAAGCTACTGAAAAGCTGTAAAATCTCCTCCTCCGAGAAACATAGCTCGTCATGTGACAATTAATAGTTCTGTTCACTTCACAAGTCTTAAGTAGCTGCTCACATTTTTGTACACCAGATACTTAGTCCACATTTTTTTAAATTCTTTTTCATGGGATGTGGGCATCACAGGCTAGGCCAGCATTTATTGCCCATCCCCAGTTGCCCTTGAGGAAGTGGTGGTGGTGAGCTACCTTCTTGAACCGCTGCAGTCCATGCAATGTAAGTACACCCATCATGTTGTTAGGGAGGGAGTTCCAGGATTTTGAGCCAGCGACAGTGAAGAAACGGCCAATCTAGTTCTAAGTCAGGATGGTATGTGGCTTGGAGGGGAACTTGCAGGTGGTGGTGTTCCCATGTGCCTGCTGCCCTTGTCCTTCTAGGTGGTAGAGGTTGCGTGCTTGGAAGGTGCTGTCTAAGGAGCCTTGGTGAGTTGCTGCAGTGCATCTTGTAGACACTAGACACGGCTGCCACTGTGCTTCAGCAGTGGAGGAAGCGGATATTGAAGGTGGTAAATGGAGTACCAATCAAACGAACTCCGTTGTCCTGGATAGTGTCAAGCTTCTTGAGTGCTGTTGGAGCCGCACTCATCCAGACAAGTGGAGAGTATTCCATTACACTCTGGACTTGTGCCTTGTAGATGGTGGACAGGCTTTGGGAAACCAGGAGGTGAGTTACTTTCCACAGAATTCCCAGCCTCCGACCTGCTCTTGTAGCCACAGTATTTATATGGCTGATCCAGCTCAGTTTCTGGTCAATGGTAACCACCCCCCAGGATGCTGATAGTGGGAGATTAAGCGATGGTAATGCCATTGAATGTCATGGGGCGATGGTTGGATTCGCTCTTGTTGGAGATGGTCATTGCCCGGAACTGGTGTGGCATGAATGTTAGTTGCCACTTGTCAGCCCAGGCCCGAATGTTGTCCAGATCTTGCTGCATACAGGTAGGGACTGCTTCAGTATCTGAGAAGTCGCAAATGGCGAACATCGTGCAATCACCAGCTAACATCCCCACTTCTGATCTGAAGGAGGGAATGTCATTGATGAAGCAGCTGAAGGTAGTTGGGCCTAGGTCACTACCCTGAGGAACTGATGTCCTGAGGCTGAGATGATTGACCTCCAAAACCACAACCGCTATCCTTTGTGCTAGGCATGACTCCAACCAGTGGAGCGTTTTTCCCATTGACTCCTGTTTTGCTGGGGCTCCTTGATGCCACACTCGGTCAAATGCTGCCTTGATGTCAAGGGCAGTCACATGATTAAAGAATTTGATAGGGTAAGTATGGAAACGGTTTCTTTTAATGGGAGATTCCAGAGTAAGGGGCATACATCCTTAAAATTAGAGCTTGGGACTTCAGGGGTGAACAATGCCAGAAACTGCCTTTTCCACACAAATCAGTGGAAATTTGGAAACACTCTCGCAAAAAGCTGTTGCAACTGGGTGTCAACTGGAAATTTAAAACTAAGATTGATGGGTTTGTTAGGCAAGGGTTATGGAACCAAGGTGGGTACAGTAGATTGCGGCATATAAGCCAGCCCCCATTTCTGGAGAGATTTTTCGACGTTTTAAAGTACATTGGCCTCTACTGTAAATGGGGTCAAGATGTAGATCAGCCATGATCTAACTGAATGCAGAACAGGCTTGAGGGGCTGAATGGGTCCTGTTCCTAAACATCAACTGACTGGTGTTTTTTCAACAGATATTGCAAGTCTTAGATTCTCAGAATCCTTAGCGTTGACAAGTCTTGCAATTTCCAATCCAGAATTATTCTTGCAAATGCATTGCAATATTTAAGCCATGAGTTGTTGCTAAAAAGTTACCTTCCAGCATAGGCTTGCATCACTAATTTGATACAATTTGGAATCAAACATGAGGGACACACTTCCAGCTCTCTAAAGACAGGCACTAGCATCACCATCATGCTGTTCTGAAATATTACCCTAATGAGACATTTCCACCAGCACCGGTAACTGACATGCTGCTAATATATTACATATAAAAGCGCAGTGATCCATAAAAGACATTTTGTTAAAAGGGGAAATATGAATTAACATTAGAATATATAACATTCACTGGAATAATAAGGTCTGGAAATAAATTACTTGTTTTTTCAAACCTCAGCTATCCAAGATCCTAGGATTGAATCCTTTAAAAAGTATAAGTGCGCCAGCCATAATACATATCCTACACCCAGATGGGAGTATTCAAATCAAAACAAAGCTTACAAAACTCAAGTGTCCCTGGTAAAATTTCCTTTCCTTGATGAGTGGGATTTCTTTTTAGTTTGCACTGTGGGTAGAAGTTGATTTTCTCCAGCAACCATTCCTCTACTGGTGGGTTTCTCTACCTGCCTTTTCTGAATCCTCCAAGGATTTACCCTGGACCTTCCCTGCTCATCCACATGCTGTCCCTCAATGACATCATTCACAAGAATGGTGTTCAGCGTTTGTCTGTACACCGATGACATAAAGCACTACCTTCTTTGCCAGTTCCCACAAACTCCTGGTGCTTTCAGACTTCAAGTCATGGATGAGTCAAAAACTTAACACAATTAAACACAGAAAGCCAAGTTTTCAATCCCAGCCATAAACACTACTACCTTGGCACGTAGCCTACTGACCTTCCCAGTCACTTACTCAGCCTAAGCCAACAGGAAGCCTAAGTGTCTTATTCATCTCAAAACTGAGCTTGCAATCCCAAAGCTACCATCACCAAAACTATGCATGTCCACCTCAGCAACACTATCTGTCTCAGCCCCTCCACCAAAATCCTTTCTACGCTTTTGCCTCATGACTTAATTTCTTCATTGTCCTCCATGCCGAACTCCCATTCTCCACAAACTTTAACTTGTCCAAAACTTAATGCTGCACAGATTGTGGGTAGTTAAGTCTTAGTCACTCATCCTCACACATATACTGGCTTTCTAGTACAATACGTTTAAAATCGCCACATTTAAATCCACCCATAGCTTCATCCCACCTTGTCTCTGCAATCTCCGGCTGGGCTCTTTACCTACCTGTACTCATCGGTTCTGACTTTCCACCTTTTGTGCAACTTCTATAGTCCCAAAGCTTCCCAAAGTCTTTACACCTTTAACAGCCTTAAAGTAATTTACACGGACTTACAAACATCTTCTGATCTCGCACCCCCTCCAATGATTAACCATTTGTTTAGCTCTTTAACCATTTCTGGCTATTTTTCTCTATCCTCTGTTAAGTACCAAAGGCATTTGCTACATTGAAGGTCCTTTATAAAAGCAAGTTGTTGTTCAGCATCACACACTTATTTCCCCCTGACTGAAGAATCTAGAACAAGAGGTTAGAGTCTCAAGATAAGGTGACGCAGTGTATGACAAGAGGAGAAATCTTTTCATTTAGAGGGTTGCAAATCTTTGGAGTTCTCTACTTGAGAATGCTGTGAGTCTTCTGTTGTTGAGTATATTCAAGACTAAAATCAATGGACATTGGGACACCAGAGGAATAAAAAGAAACAGGGATAAGGCGAGGAAGTGGAGTTGAGTTGAAGTTGTGCTATGACCGTGCTGAACAGCGGAGAAGGCATGAGGAGCCAAATGGCCTACTCCTGTTCCTATTTCTTATATTTGAAACCGGGTTCTAAATGTAGACAATTTCACAACTAACATTTATTGCATTCCAGGATGTCAATGTCCAATTAAATTGAGAACATGCTCTATCAAATTTCAAAGCTGACATTTCCAATTACTGTGTGGCACTTTCTAAATCACACCAAATGGGCCAACACAGATATACTTCACTAACCATCTACTCTGTCAAAAATTCACAAGCGGCTAGGCTTCTAACTACATACTAACGAGAAGTACTTCATCACTTCTCTTGTTCAGTTTGTATGGGAGACAACAGAATGATGGAACAGTTACAATACCAGTTAAAGCAGAAAGTTGATGTGAAAAGTCCGATCAATGCTCTATTCTTGTGCAACGTTGGGTAAAGACAGTAATTCCACTTGGTCAGAAGTCTTCTTAGTTAGCAAGTATGATTAGCTTCCCGGTCAAGAGATCTCAGGAGTTTACGAAGACAAACGGAGAACTTCAGATAATGTTCTGATGCACGAGTTACTGGCTCGAGGAGAATTTATCTTTTCATCACCCTGCATAGGTTTGAGCATTTGCTAATTCTCCTTACTGAACCTCTGCCATGAGAAAATTAAAGGTAGATAACAAGGTTTGATTGGGAAATGTACTGCAAGATTTTATTGAGATATACAAACCCATGTTTGGATCTGTGTCAACCTCTGGTCTATTATGGATGACAAAAGGCCCATCCTGTCTATGCTGGCTCTCTGATGGACTAATTCCCCTGGAACCACTCCCTACCTTCTCCACATAGTCCTGCACATTCTTCCTTTTCAGATAATAATCCAATTCTCTTTTGAATATGCCTTCACCACACCCTCAGGCAGTGCATTCTAGATCCTAACCACTCATTTAGTGGAAGAGTTTTTCATGTCTCCATTGCTTCTTTTGCCAATTACCTTACATCTGTGCCCTCTGGTTCTCAATTCTTCCACTAATGGGAACAGTTTCCCCCGATCTACTCTGTCCTGGCGCCTCCTGAATTTGAATACCTCTATCAAATCTCCTCTCAGCCTCCTTTTCTCTGAAGAGAACAGTCCCAACATCTCAATCTATGTAAATGAAGTTTCCTATTCCTGAAAACATTCTTGTGAATCTCTTCTGCACCCTCTCTAAAGCCTTCACATCCTTCCTAAAGTGTGGTGTACAGAACTGTATGTGATACTCCAGTTGAGGCCAAGCTAATGTTTAATACAGGTTTGACATAACTTCCATGTTTTTGTATTCTATGGCCCTACTAATAAAGCCTAGGATACTGTATGCTTTATTAACCATGCTCTCAACCTGTCCATCTGTGGCTGCAACCCCTTTAGAATTGGACCCTTTATTTCACATTACCTCTCTGCATTCTTCCTACCAAAATGAATCACTTCACACTTCTCTGCAAGAAATTTCATCTGCCACTTGTCCACCCATTCCAGCAACTTGTCTATGTCCTTTCGAAATTCTATACCATCCTCCTCACAGTTTACAATGCTTCCAAGTTTTGTATCATCTACAAATTGAAATTCTGCATGTACACAAAGGTCAGAAGAGCAGGCGCCCTAACACTGATCCCTGGAGAATTCCACTGATAAATCTTCCTCCAGTCTGAAAAACAACTGTTAACCACTAACCTGTTACCTGCCACTCAGTCAATTTCATATCCATGTTGATACTGTCCCTTTTATTTCATGAGCTCCAGCTTTGCTCACAAGTCTGTTGTGTGGCACTTTATCAATGCTTTTTGCAAGTCCACATACACCAACCCTGTTACCTCATCAAAAAACTCAAGCAAGTTACTTAAAGACAATTTTCCCTTAACAAGTATATGCTGGCTTTCCTTAACAAACTCAGGTTTGCCCAAGTGACTTTTAATTTTGTCTCGAATTATCATTTCTAGAAACTTTCCCATCACAGAGGTTAAATAGACTGGCCTGCAATTGCTGGGCTTATCTTTTTTTGGAACAAGGGTGTAACATTTGCAATTTTCCAGTCCTCTGGCACCACCCCTGAGCCTGAGGAAGATTGGAAAATTATGGCCAGTGCCTCTGCAATTTCCGTTCTTACTTCCCTCAGCTTCCTTGGATGCATTTCATCCAGTCTTGGTGCCTTATCAACTTTAAGTACAGACAGCTTGTTTAATACCACTTCCTTATCAATTTTAAACCCTTCAAGTGCCTGAATTACCTCCTCCTCCATCATTCAGGGCAGATGCTGGCCTAGTGGTAATGTCACTGGACTAGTAATCCAGAGACCCAGGCTAAGCTCTGAGGTGCAAAGGTTCAATTCCACCACACCAGCTGGTGAAATTTAAATTCAATTAATAAACCTGGAATAGTCTCAGTGGTGACCATGAAATTACCGTCGATTGTGGTAGAAACCCATCTGGTTCACTAACGCCCTTTAGGGAAGGAAATTTGCCATACTTACCTGGCCTGGCCTACGTGACTCTTAATTGCCCTCTGAAATGGCCTAGCAAGGGCAATTAGGGATGAGCAAAAACACTGACTTTGCCAGTGATGCACACCCCATGCAAGAATAAAATTACATCGTCTACAAAATATTCATTTAACACCTCAGCCATGCTCCCTGCCCCTTTTCCCCCAATTGGCCCCACTCCTCCTTTGACCATCCTTTTACTATGTATACACCTATAGAAGGATTTCCTTTTATGTTAGCTGCCAATCCCTTTTCATAGTCTTTCCTTGCTTCTCATTTGCTTTTTCAATTCCCCTTTGACCTTCTATATACATTCAGCCTAGTTCCACTTGACATCTGTCAGAAGCACACCTTTTTCTTCATCTTAATGAAGAAAATTAATCTCTTTTGTCATCCAGGGAGCTCTGGATTTGTTTGCCCTACCTTTCCCCTTTGTAGGAAAACCTAGACTGTGCCCGAGCTCTCTCTCCTTTAAAGACAACCCACTGTTCAATTACAGTTTTGCATGCCAACCTTTGATTCCAATTCATCTAGGTCAGATCTATTCTTACATCCATGAAGTTGGCATTCCCCCAATTAGTTATTCTTACTCTAGATTACATACAAACATACAAATTAGGAGAAGTAGGCCTTTCAGCCCTTCGAGCCTGCTCCACATTCACTAAGATCATGGCCTCAGCTCCACATTCCACCTATCCCTGATCCCTTTGACTCCTTGTTGGTCAAGAATCTATCTACCTCTGCCTTAAAAATATTCAATGACCCTGCCTCCACCACTCTCTGGGGAACAGTGTTTCAAAGATTCATGACCCTCAGAAAATAAATTCTTCTCATCTCCGTCTTACATGGGAGACCCCTTATTTTTAAATTTCGTCCCCCAGTTCTAATCTCTCCCGCAAGGGGAAACATCCTTTCAGCATCTACCCTGTCAAGTCCCCTCATGATCTTATATGTTTCAGTAAAACACCCCTCAATCTTCTAAACTCCAGTAGATACAGGCCCAGCCTGTCCAACCTTTCCTCGTAAGATAACACCCCTCATCCCAGGTTATCAGCCGAGTGAACCTTCTCTGAACTGTTTCTAATGCATTGTTAACTGATGTTCCATGTCCTTTTCCATAGACAACCTAAACCTTATGATACAATGATCACTGTCCCCTAAATGTTCTCCTACTGACACTTGATCCACTTGGTCCACCTCATTCCCAAGAACCAGATCTAGCAGTGCCTCCCTTCTCGTTGGGTTGGAAGCATCCTGTAGAAAATTCTCCTGAACACAATCAAGGAACTCTTGCCCCTCTCTGCCCTTTACATTAATTATCTGAGTATAGACTGGGATAATAGTAAAGTCCTCCATTATAACTACTCTAATTCTTGCACCTCTCTAATTTCCTTGCAAATTTGTTCCTGTACATCTTTCCTATTATTTGGTGGTCTATAGGCTACACTGAGCAATGTAATTGCACTTTTTTTGTTTTTTTAGCTCTAGCCAAATAGATTCTGTCCTTGACCCCTCTGAGACATCCTCTCTCTCCAAAGCTGCAATATTCTCCTTAATCAATACTGCCACCCCTCCCTCTTTTCTGAATACCTTGTGTATCCAGGAATATTTAATACCCAGTACTGCCCTTCTTTGAGCCAGGTCTCCGTTATTGCCACAACATATTTCCTGTGTGCCTGCAACTCACCAATTCTATTCGCAACACTTTGTGCATTCACATACATGCACAGTATTTATTATTTCATGGGATGTGGGCATCGCTAGCAAGGCCAGCATTTGTTGCTCATCCCCAATTTCCCTTGAACTGAGTGGCTTGGTAGGGCCATTTCAGAGGGCAGTTAAGACTCAACCATATTGCTGTGGGTCTGGAGTCACATGTAGGCCAGGCCAGCTAAGGACAACAGATTTCCTTCCCTAAACAGCATTCCCTAAAAGGGAACCAGATGGGTTTTCACAACAATCAGCAATGGTTTCATAAAAACAAAAAACTACTGCGGATGCTGGAAATCCAAAACAAAAACAGAATTACCTGGAAAAACTCAGCAGGTTCCGCAGCATCGGCGGAGAAGAAAAGAGTTGACGTTTCGAGTCCTCATGACCTTTCAACAGAACTGTTCTGTTGAAGGGTCATGAGGACTCGAAACGTCAACTCTTTTCTTCTCCGCCGATGCTGCCAGACCTGCTGAGTTTTTCCAGGTAATTCTGTTTTTGTTAACAATGGTTTCATGGTCATCATTACTGGGTCTAGCTTTCAATTCCTGAATATAAATTCCACCAGCTGCTGTGGTGGAATTTGAACCTGTGTCCAGAGCTTTAACCTGGGTCTCTGGATTACTAGGCCAGTGACATTACCACAAGGCCACCATCTCCCCATTTCTGCTATTCTGAGTTAAGGAAGCTAAGGATTCCAAATCCTGCCACTATTTGTATCAAACTGACAATTTCTATTACTGGATGTCAGGTTAAAAAATTAGGCTCTCTGTTGCCCCCATCCCAATCCATCTAGCAGGTCCAATATATCTACTCATGAAGAATAGAGGCGCCTGGGTGAGTTGCTGGATGGCTGCTTGAGTGGGAGCCATATTCCACAAAGCACCATTACCTTCAAGACCAACAGGAAGAGATAGCTGATATAAGTTTTAAATGTAGCCTGGTAGACAATGAAGTAGTCAGTTCCCTGGTCATATATGAGCAAAATCTTTTACACTGCATCTTAGTTATGGTTTCCTGAATTCCATAAAGGTGTCCATTTCCACATGAACAGATATTTTTAATAAATCTACTGCTTAATAGGCTCTTGGCTATGCGATACAACCTACTACAATCTATGTGAGTGTCTTCATCACTTTAATGGAGTTAATGCTACGTTTATACCTTGCAGCCTTTAGTAATTCTGTAATTTCCTATTGCTCTACCATGTAAATGGGCCTACCTCTAGGTAGGGCAAAATTCTACAACACCGTTTTCAATTAATTTGACTAGTTGAGGCAATGCTAATTATTCACAATAAATAAATACTAGGGTTGAAATGTATCTTGTGTAACAATTACCGAAGGATACATACTCCACAGCCCCATGAGGTCTCAAGTTTGAATTAGGGTGATTAATTTCAGGGAAGGAAAATTGAAGAATTATTTTAAAAAATACAGACCCTTTTAGTCATGTTACGTCACTTATCCCCTACACCCTCTCAATGATGTTGCAACAGGCACATGTAGACAATAGGAAGATGCAAAATATTATGATGCTGAATTATTTTCTCTTCCTTTCCATGGCTGTGCTGGTTTTCAATGTTGCCCTTCTCTTCATTAGCCATTTTTACCCAATAAGAAGAAACCTGAGCTCTGATCCATATGACATCAGGCCAATACAAAATTGCAACAAGAATCAAGACAAGTGTTTCAGAGATCTATAAAGAGTGCCATACGCCTAAAAACATCAGTGAATTACTGAACAGTTATGAAATTGAGCCCATCGGTGGAATATCATCCATTTCCTCCTGATGTAGGATGGCCTAACCCAAGATCTACTGTTGGGTTCTCCTTAGTAATGATGGAATTTCAGTAACACAATAAAAATACTGCCTGATACTTGAATTGTTGGACACTTGAGTATTTTTAAACATCCCCATTTTCCATGTGACTTGAACGAATTTAAATATTCCAAAATCTTGGGAATAGAAAGTGTTGAAAAGTCTAGTCAGAATGTGCAGATATATAAACTGTTTAACATGCTGCTAAATCTCCAGAGGTGACTGATCCTTTCACCAACCCATTCAAATAGGTTGGATACTTGGGTGGGTGGTGGTGGTGAAAATGAAAGTGAAAATGTTGAAAATATTTGCAGAGCAACTGCTCTTTCTTCACCACTGTGAAGTATAATAATAGGTAGCAACTTTATGAAATGCCTGGAATGAACAGGCCATTGTTACCAGTCCTGAAGATTTTAAAATAAATTAAAAGGAGCTTGGAATTTGTTGCCCATGTATTGAAGATGTTAATAACGGAGACTTCTGCAGGTTCACCCTTACCTGCTGTGTGTGCCAGTTGTATGCTCCCTTCTCAAATGTTTTGACCCATCAGAGCTCCTGAGGAAGACCAATACAGGACCGGTACAAAACTGCACACGTCAAAGCCATCAACTAACGACAGAACACTGACCGTTCTGACGGATAAGAGGAGCATAATATACAACCAGTATAGTTGGCCTCTTTCTTGTGTTCGTTATATGAAAGCATTGTGAATAATGATGGCCTCTTTCTTGTGTTCATTATATGAAAGCATTGTGAATAATGATGAAACAGTTGTACTCAGTGCTTTCTGGCAGATTTCCTCCAGTGGAAAAGACAGGAATTTAAAATGATGACAAAAAATATCTTGCATTCTGAAGCAGGAAAGGCAAATCAGTTGCAACACATACAAAAGTTGAAAACACAGTGGGCGATCAGTAGCATTAAATTCTTTGTGCAGCTTGTGAGATGGCTTTGGACAGTATAAGTATCACAAACTGCCAAAAAGAAAACAGATTAAACAGGATGTACTAAAAGCCAAAACTCATTTCACATACAATAAAGAAAATAACAAAAATTGCACCAGTGCAAATTTTCAATTTTAAAGAAGCATGTATGCATAGTATAGCTGTTTTAGGAGGGCGATATCTCTTGGTCTACACCATCAATCTGAATTTGTCAATGGCTGCTAGCTGAGCTTCCCTGCTTCCTAGCAGGAACCAAATATCTGCTCAGCAACTTTATGTTGGCACGCTAAAAAACAGAAATATCCTACAAGGTGAAGAATCACAGACACCAGCCAGAATACTATTAATTGTCATAACCAAACAATTACATCACCTGACAACTGTGTGCACTTTCCCCACTTATTACACAAATGCAATTTTACCTAATATAACATTGGGGCTCACAGTCCCTGGATAATAGTTAGAGCAGAACAATGCTAACAATATTATTGCAAATCACTATCACAGCCACATTAAGCAATCTCAATTTTGTCCCATATTAGATCAGGATACAACAGAGTTTTCTGGCAGTAGGGGACATCGGCAATTACACTGCCACCACATCTCCATAGTCCCTCTCTGAAGCATATTATATTTCAAAAACAAGCTTCAGGAATTTTGGCTCTCCCAACCCTGCCACTATCTCTAAACTGTCAGACTGCTTGTTAACATCGAATACTGGATGATGAGCAGAAATTTTCTCCAATTAAATACTGGGAAAGCCAAAGCTCGCTTTGGTGTCATATTTGATTCTGAGATGAGCTTCCAACCACATATCTTTGCCATCACTAACACTACCTATTTCCACCTCTGTAACATCAAGCAACTATGCTCCTGCTTCAGCTTGCCTGATGTTAAAACACTCATCCATGTCTTTGTTACCTCCAGACTTGACCATTTCAATGCTCTCCTGGCTGGCCTTCCACATTCTACCCTCTAAACTTGAGGTCATCTAATATTCTGCTGTTTCCAACTCACGCCAAGTCCCGTTCAGGCAGAAGGGTTTTAGATGGACTCAAGTCTGAAGAGGGAACAAGGTGGGAGGCAGGCGAGGAGTGCATCGGAATAGTCTGTTCAAGATGTCTAGAGATAACAACGTTAAGGATGAAGATTTCAGTAGATCAGCTGAAGCAGGGCGGAGATGGGCGATGTTACGGGGGTAGAAATAGGAGCCTACAGGATATGGGAGAGAATGCTCAGCCCAGGTTCAAATAGGTTGCCTAAGTTAAAAACAGTCTGCTGCAGCATCAGTCATCAGGGTGAGGCTTGGAGGTGTTAGCTCAGGAACAGAGTTTGTGGAGGGAATGAAGACAGTGGCTTCAGTCTTTCCAATATTTAATTTGATGAGATTTTATCCACTTCTGAATGTCAGACAAGGAACACGACAAATGAGGCGGTGGAGAGGTCAAGTGAGTTGGTTTTGAGGTAGAGCTGGATATCTGCATTCTTGTGAAACTTGACAAGAGAGCAAAAGCACACTATACAATTAGTCACAGGAGTCAAGTCATGCTGCTGCAGTTTTGCCACACAGCAGCACACCTGTTAGTGGTCACTGTACTAGCTTCCTGAAAATTAGAATACTCAAAATGATTTCTGTTGACAGATTAGATGACACATCAGTGTGATACGCTCTGATGTCTGGTGGTGTGGATGAAATAAATAAACTCAGTTTAAGCCCTTAAACAACTGCTGTTTTCCAGATATTGGCAGCTGGTCCAAATACAGTTGCTATGACATGTAAATGTGTGAATATTTTATCTGTAAATGTATACTTGTATCAAGTTATTCAGGGACAAGTAATATAGCTTTAACATATACACCCAAAAACATTAAACTGAACAAACCGTCTCCCATGTGTGCAGAATTACTATACAAATTACTATACAAAACTACTGTACACTTCACATGTCTGCCAGTCCTAGACAATACTTCCATAGCTAAAATATTTTAGCTCCTACAACTACAATTCAAGTATAAACATACCATATTTCTTTAAGAATGCAAATGTTAATCACATGATAGTATTGCAATATCCAATTAGAATTATGAAAAGGTCATATCATAGAATGGTTACAGCACAGGAGGACATGCAGCCCATCATGTTCACACCAGCTCTCTAAGAGCAACTCAATTTTTCCCACTGCCCAGTCCTTTCACTATAGCCCTGCAAATTTTCTCCCTTCACGTGTTTATCCAATTCCCTTTTGAAAGCTACGATTGATTCTCTCTCTATTACACTCTCGATCCTAATCACTCGCTGCATAAAAAAGATTTTTCCTCATATGGCAGTTGCTTCTTTTGCCATTCACCTTAAAATGGGTGCCTTCTAGTTCTCAACCCTTCTGCCAATTGAACAATTTCTCCCATCTACTCTGTCTGGACACCTCAATTTTAAATTCCTCTAAAAATCTTCTCTAAGCCTGCTCTTCTCTAAGAGTAACACAGTATCTCTAATCTATCCCATGGAACTGAAGTCCCTCATTCCTGGAATCATTCTTGAAAATCTTTTTTCCAACCTCTCTAAATCTTTGTATCATTCCTAAAGTGTGATGCTTAGAATTGGACACAATACTCCAGTTGAGTCTGAACCAGTGTCTAATAAAGGCTACTCATGTTTCCCTTGCTTTTGTACTCAATGCCTCTATTTATCAAACTCTATATCTATTTAATCACCTCCTCAAGTTGTCATGCCACCTTCAACATGTGCACATATAGCTTTGAATCTCAACCTGAAACGTTTTTCTCTCCACAGGTGCTTTCTGAGCTGAGTATTTTTGCTGTTTAGAATCCTATTTGACTATTTTCCTATTCGTGAACTGGTTCACCAAACTCGTTATGCCAAATTCATTTTTTTGGTTTTTTTTCTGGGGGGGGGGGGGGAGGGGGTGGAGGAAGCAACAATCTTCGCCAATTGTTTATGCAAAACTCATAAAATATTCTCCTGACTGCTCACGCCAAACTCCGGCGAGTACGTATGCCCCTTGACAGCTTCCTACTGGTGTAAAATGAACCAAATCTACGTTAAACTCACATCCAACAGTGCCCAGCGCAAACTAAAACTCCTTCATCACATCTGTAAATAGAATATCTTTAATCCGATTCACTCTCGGATTAAGCGCCACAGATTAACCCGAAATAAGTAAAATACAAGGACCACAAAAACGAGCTACCATTTCAAACGGGGTGGGGGGGGCGGCGGCGTGTAGGGGCGGTTTAACCGAACCGCGATTTAAAGCCCCGGCGAGCCTGCGGCCTAAACACGCCCAGCTACCGATATAACGAAACTAGCCTCTGCTAATCCAGGGCCGGACAAACAAGCATCCCAGTTCCGGAAACAAAGCGCCTCGGGCCGCAATACCACCCAACCTAACCGCGGCCTACACTGCACCCGGGGGCCTAAATCGCAGCTCGCTGGCCCCCGCCATCAACCGTGCAGCGCTACTCACTCAATTTCAACAGGCGTGTGTCTTTTTGATCCGCGATACTCCGGGGTAACAGCGGCTTTGGCTTGTTCCAGGCTCGGTGCCGACACGCGGCTGGAAGCTCTGTCTCAGTCCGAGCACAGCCTCCTCCACAGACTCGGCGCCATTACACACAGCACACGTGACCCACAGCCCCACCCCACGTGACCTGGATGGGGTGAGGGGAGGGAAGAAGCTGATAGCAATGCTGGACAACTACTAAAAAGCCCAAAGTCACCTCGCTGCAGCCAAGGTCAAACACGCCCGGGCTCTTCGCTCTGCATCCAATAGGCACTGGAAATGCAAACAAAAACAGCCATGACCCTAAGTGCCTTACCTGGCGCCTCGCAAACCAGTGTACACGCATAACTTAAAACTACCAAAAGTTGTCCAACAGCTTCTTAATGAGCCACGATAGTCCTGGAAACAAGTTATTACAAGGAAATAGATTGGAATTTTAAAAATTCATTCATGGGATGTGGGCCAGCATTTATTGCCCATCCCTAGTTGCCCTTGAATAGGTGGTGATGAGCTGCCTTCTTGAAACGCTGCAGTGTAGGTACACCCACAGTGCTGTTAGGGAGGGAGTTCCAGGCTTTTGACCCAGCGACAGTGAAGGAACGGTGATATATTCCCAAGTCAGGATGGTGAGTGGCTTGGAGGGGAACTTCTAGGTGGTGGTGTTCCCATCTATCTGCTGCCCTTGTCCTTCTAGATGGTAGTGGTCGTGGGTTTGGAAGGTGCTCTCGAAGGCGCCTTGGTGAATTCCTGCAGTGCATCTTGTAGATGGTTCACACTGCTGCTACTGTGCGTCGGTGGTGGAGGGAGTGAATGTTTGTGGATGTGGTGCCAATCAAGTGGCTGCTTTGTCCTGGGTGGTGTCAAGCTTCTTCAGTGTTGTGGGAGCTGCATTCATCCAGGCAAGTGGGGAATATTCTATCACACTCCTGACTTGTGCCTTGTAGAAGGTGGAAAGGCCTTGGGGAGTCAGGAGGTGAGTTACTCGTCACACGATTCCTAGCCTCTGACCTGCTCTTGTAGCCTCAGTATTTATATGGCTAGTCCAGTTCAGTTCTGGTCCATGGTAGCCCCCAGGATGTTGATAGTGGGGGATTCAGTGATGGTAATGCCATTGAACATCAAGGGACAATGGTTGGATTCTCTCTTGTTGGAGATGGCCATTGCCTGACACTTGTGTGGAGTGAATGTTACTTACCACTTGTCAGCCCAAGAGGGAGAGATTTCCCCCTGATTCCCATTGACTCGTTTTGCTACTGCTCCTTGATGGCACACTCGGTCAAATGAGGCCTTGATGTTAAGCGCAGTCATTCTCACCTCACCTCGGGAGTTCAGCTCTTTTGTCCATGTTTGAACCAAGGCTGTAATGAGGTCAGTAGCTGAGTGGCCCTGGCAGAACCCAAACCAGCAGGTTACTGCTAAGCAATTGCCACTTGATAGCACTGTTCATGACCCCTTCCATTACTTTACTGATGATGGAGAGTAGACTAATGGGGCAATACTTGGCCGGTTTGGATTTGTCCTGTTTTTTGTGTACAAGACATTCCTGGGCAATTTTCCACATATCTGGGTAGATGCCAATGTTGTAACTGTACTGGAACAGCTTGACTAGGGGTGCGGCAAGTTCTGGAGCACAAGTCTTCATAACTGAAGTTTCTCATCCTTGGAATCATTCTCATAAACCTCTTCTGCATTCTCTTCAATGCTTCACATCCTTCCTAAAATGTGGTGGCCAGAACTGTACACAGTACTCCAGCTGAGGTCCAGCTAGTGTTTTATACCCCCTTTAGAAGTGTACCTTTTATTTTATACTGTCTCTCCATGTTCTTCCTACCAAAATGTATCACCTCACATTTCTCCGCATTGAATTTCATCTGCCACCTAACTACCCATTGCACCAACTTGTCTATATCCTTTTTAAGTTCTACAAAACCGTTTATAACGCTTCCAAGCCTTGTATCATCTGCAAATTTTGAAATTGTTCCCTGCACATCAAGGTCTAGATCATTAATATATATCAGGAAAAGCAAGGGTCCCAATACCAATACCTCGGGAACTCCACTACAAACCTTCCTCCAGCCTGTAAAACACCCATTAACCATTAGTCTGTTTCTTACTCAGTCAATTTGCATCAATGTTGCCACTGTCCCTTTTATTCCATCAGCTATAACTTTTCTCACAAGTCTGTTGTGCGACATTGTATCAAATGCCTTTTGGAAGTCCATGTACACGTCAACAGCATTGTCCCAACAACCCTCTCTTTTACCCTTTCAAAAACTCCAAGTTAAACATGATTTTTCCTTAAGAAATCCATGCTGGGTCTCCTTAATTAACCCACATTTTTCAATCTATTAATTCTGTCCCAAATTATAGTTGCTAGAAGTTTCCCCACCACTGCAGTTAAACTGACTTATCTGTAGTTGCTGGGCTTATCCTTACCCCTACCCCTTTTGAACAAGGGTGTAATGTTTGCAATTTTCCAGTCCTCTGGCACAACTCCTGAGTCTGAGGAGGACTGAAACATTATGCAGTGCCTCTGCAATTTCTACTCTCACTTCCTCCAGTATCTTTGGATGCATTTCATCTGGTCCTGGTGCCTTGTCAACTTCAAGTACAGATGGCCTATCCATTATCTCCTTATCTATTTTAAACTTCTAGTGATTGAATTACCTCCTCTTTCACCATGGCCTGAGTAGCATCTTCTTCCTTGGTAAAGACAAGTGCAAAGTATTCATTTAACACCTCAACCATGACCCCTACCTCCATGTGTCTGTTCCTTTTTTGGTCCCTAAATCAGTCCTGCACACCTTCTCTTCTTTATCTTAATTTCTACCTCCTTTGGCATCCTGGGAGCTCTGGATTTGTTTGTCCTACCTTTCCTTTTTGAGGAAATATACCTTGAAACTGACTTTTAAAAGCCAAAATCTAATTTAAAGATTTTTGTCTAAAAGTTTGTATTCAAGGGTCAAAATAATGGTAGACTAAAATCCATCCACCAAACAATCTTGTTTTAGCAGGCTCTTATCCCACCTTCCGAATGATCCAAATGGTTGATAGTGGCAACTTCCATTTATACAAACACATGGGTATAAATCTTAAGGGTATACAATGGTGAAGTGTTTATGTTGACTTCCACAGGGCTTTCCCAGTTGTCAAAGCAGGTACCAGCACTACCAAAATGGATTTTACAGACTCTTTTATTCATACCAACAGACCCTAGAAGACAAATGCTGGAACAACTTGTGTGCGCCACTCAGGTTTATATTGGCATTTGATACTCTCACTTGAGAACTGTTACAAGATTGAAACTTGAGCATATATTTTGAACCTTCAAAGTCATGATCACTGCTGGGAAATATCAGGAGTGCGATGCTGCAAATTGTTGTGTGAGGGCATAGGCCTGCAAATATGGTGTCATAACACAACTGCACGTTACAATGTAAGTTGGGAATTGCTATGTTATTCTATCTCGTTATGATCTCGGTGAAGACCATTAACTTTTAAAAAGAAATTCAAACTCCCAGTTATTAATTGAAAAAAAAATTAAGCCACAAGGTTCTACATTTTAAACAAAAACCTTTACTGCACAAGAGTTAAACATACTACTAACTTAACACTACAATCCTTAAATACTTATTCTTTAAACCTGAAAATCTCAACAGACCATTTTCTGGTCTACCTTTATTTCCACCCAAGAGTTCCTCTATACTTTACAGGATCTTGAGGATTCCTTCAGTTCTCCTGGAACCAAATCAAAGTGTGCCACAGCTCTCAGGAATTCACTTTGATTCTCCTGTGTTCCCGCTAGTCTCCAAGGTATGAAATTTCTTGGGGTCCTCCTACTAGTAATCGGCTAGGCAACCCTCCAACTCTCCTTAAGCACCACACGATTGTTGATACCCCAGCTCAAACATGGGCCTCACTACATTCATCCCTAGGGACTCCACATCAGAAAATAGCCTTGGTTTCTGATAGCCCTCTGTCACTGGTGCACAGCTTCTTTACAGCTTCTGACTCAGTCTACAACTGACTTCAAAGCTGCATCCAAGCTCACTAGCTGTCTCTGTGAGAAAATACACACACAAACCCAAAACAAAGGCTACCCTGCATAACCTATTTCCATAGAGGCGCGGCATGCATACCTGTGATGTTCGACAGAGATCAAAACTAATTAATTTTACCTACAAAACACCTATTTGATTCTAGGACCCACATGAATAATTGAAACCCCTTATTGAGACAGCTGTACACATCTCATTTCCACCATCAGAAAGGGGTAACTTGCATTGTCTAGAAACAATAATTAGGATCAAAATTAATAGTCACATGGACTAATGCAGGTTAAGGAAAGCCAGCATGGATTTCATAAGGGAAAATCATGTTTAACTAACTTGGAGTTTATTTGAAGAAGTATCAGAGAGGGTTGTTGGAGCCATGCTATTGATGTGGTATGCATGGACTTCCAAAAGGCGTTTGATGCAGTGGCACACAACAGACTTGTAAGCAAAGTTATAGCTCATGGAATAAAAGGGACAGTAGCAATATGGAATTGGCTGAGCAACCAAAACAGAGAATATTGGTTAATGGATGTTTTTTGTGCTGGAGGGTCAGTGTTGGGACCCTTGCTTTTACTGGTGTATATCTGGTGATCTACACCTTGATGTACAGGACACAATTTCTAAGTTTGCGAATGATACAAAACTTGGAAGCATTGTGAACTGTGAGGGTAGTGCAGAATTTCAAAGGGATATAGACAAGTTGGTGGAATAGGAGGACAGGTGACAGATAAAGTTCAATGCAGAGAAACATGACCTGATTCATTTTGGTAGGAATAAAATGGAGAGACAATGTAAAATAAAGGGTACAACTCTAAAGGGAGTGCAGGAGCAGAGGGACCTGGGTGTATATGTACATAAATCATTGAAGGTGGCAGAATAGGTTGAGAGAGCAGTTAATAAAGCATACAATAACCTGGGCTTTATTAGTAGCGGCACAGAGTACACAAGCAAGGAGGTTATGTTAAATTTGTATAAGTCACTAGTTTGGCCTCAGCTGGAGTATTGTGTTCAGTTCTGGGCGCCGCACTTTAGGAAGGATGTGAAGGTATTAGAGAGAATGCAGAAAAGATTCATGAGAATGGTTCCAGGAATGAGGAACTTCAGTTATGAAGATAGATTGGAGAAGTTAGGACTGCTTCCCATTAAGAAAAAAAGATTGAGAGAAGATCTAATAAGGGTACTCAAACTCATGAGGGGTCTGGATAGAGTAGATAGGGAGAAACTGTTCCCACTCGTGAAAGGATCGAGAACAAGAGGGCACAGATTTAAAGTAATTAGTAAAAGAAGCAAAAGTGATATGAGGAGAAATTTTTTTAACGCAGCAAGTTGTCAAGGTTTGAATGCATGGCCTGAGAGTGTGGTGGAAGCAGGTTCAATTGAAGCATTCAAAAGGAAACTAGACTGTAATCTGAAAAGGAAGAATGTGCAGGGTTATGGGGAAAAGGCAGGGCAATGGCAGTAGGTGAAGAGCTTATTCTGAGAGCTGGTGCAGACACAATGGGCCAAATAGCCTCCTTCTGCGCTGCAACAATTCTGTGAGGAGGAACAGTATTCATGTCATAGACAATGTAATTCATGACTTTAGTTAAGGTCATTTCAATGCTATGAAATGGGCAGTTTAGAATGATTTGAACAGGGAATTTGAGCAAAGGAGTGGGCACAGAACTGAGAGGCAATGAGACTTTGAATTATGAATGATTGATTAGGGGTTAGGCATTTGTTGGAGGATGCATAGTCAAAATTTAAATAGGGAATGATGACAGCAGTTTTGAAGGAAGAGAAATGGTGCTAAAAAAAGTAATGTCATTAACAATAATGGCTGCCCTTTGGAGTAATTAATTGTATGGTTGAGAGGGGATCAGTAAGAGGGTGTCATAGAAAACGAGTTTGGATAGGTGAAAAGATAATTGAAAAGTGAGAGGAATTCAGCTGGAGCAATTGGGAAACTGGAAAGGTTTGTGTACTGGAGAAAGGAAATAAAGTTCTATAGAGGTGAGGAAGGAGATGTAGCAGGGGCGACTGCACATATGATTTTGGTTTTAGAGACATTACTTGGAATTAAAGGTAAGGATGGAGAGGGAAGGACAAAGAATCTTAATGGAACAGTGAAGAAAAGAAAACAAGTTTTGTCCTTCCCTCCATGATAGCTGTGGATTAGTAAACAGTATTGGTGAAGCAGAACGAGGCATTGTCAAACCAAAACAATTGATTGATGGCTAGGCCAGTTATGAGTCAGATGCACAGTTGACTTTGTGGCCCTCTTATTGGGGGTTGCAATTAGGGAAATGATATAAGTGGAAAACAGTGAGGGGTTTTCTGCGAACGAGGGCATCAAAGATGGAAGCTATAGTTTTATAATTAACAGCAGCAAAGGTATCATGCCAGGTGGAGGCTGAGAAGATGGAGCTGGTAAGGAGTTCCCCGGCCCAGGGCAAATGGTAAAAATAATGCACTCAGAAAGGATGAGAAAATGAGTGGCAATAGAGACAAGGAACTGGTCAAGGACTATCATTTCAATCATCGGTATGCAGAGAGGTCAATAAAGGTGGGGTTCGGGAAAGAAGTCATGGGTATAAGTGAGGAGTTTATATTGAAGGATGAATCTGATTTGAGGACAACAAAGTCGGAGGAGGGGGGGCTGAAAACATTTAAATATAAAATGAAGTTAGAATAAGACATTAGTGAACTAGAGAAGGTAGGTAATCTGATGGCAGATCCAAAAAAAACCGATTGACCTGCGTGGCTGTTGAATCCCCAGCACAGTCCCCCGGAATTGGTGTGATGGAAGCAGGGCTCAGGTCTCACAAAATTTCTGCATTTTATTATAATTTCTTTATTTGAATTATTTTGATGGAGCAAAATAATATGTATTAAACATGCCTCTTCCATTCCCTGTGTTCTTAAAAGTTATTTTGTAGTAGGAAATAATTTATAAATATTGTTTACTGATAACTACATTGCTGTGACAGGCTAGTTGGGTCAGATGATTACCTGGAGGGAATTTATTACATGTACACACATGTTAATTACATCAGAAATAACCTAATCTTTTTGCAATGCTAAATGTTTGCAAATTTTGGAGCTGCAGTTATTTTTAATGAAATCACCGAGCCTCCTTAGACAGGGTAATGGCGCAGCGGATGGAAAATGCTGAGCTGCTCAAATCCCAGAGGGAAACTTGAAACAGCTGCCACAACTGTAACTGTTTGCAACTTGTACTTTATTCTGAGATGCGTGCCTTGAATTCAGTAGTGATGAGCCCACCAAGACTTAGGAGAGGGTTTTTACAAAACTAAATTAAACATTTATTAATAGAAGAAAAAGATTTTTAAGCACATACATTAGTCTATAAATTACTATGATATTAACTCCTAAATCCCCTAATTAATCTAGTTCCTAGTTACACCTCAATTAAAAGGCAAAGTAAAACAACATGGATTTCAAAAGACCCAGGCAAAACACAGAATACCCTGGACAGTGATATTCAAAGTGAATTCTCTCAGTTTTGATTTTTTTTTATCCATTCACGGGATGTGGGCTTCGCTGGCTGGGCCAGCATTTATTGCCCATCCCTAGTTGCCCTTGAGAAGGTGGTGGTGAGCTGCCTTCTTGAACCACTGTAGTCCATGTGGTGTAGGTACACCCACAGTGCTGTTAGGGAGGAAGTTCTAAGATTTTGACACAGTGACAGTGAAGGAACGGCAATATTTCCAAGTCCGGATGGTGAGTTACTTGGAGGGGAACTTCCAGGTGGTGGTGGTGTTCCCATCTATCTACTGCCCTTGTCCTTCTAGGTGGTAGTGGTCGTGGGTTTGGAAGGTGCTTTCGAAGGAGCCTTGGTGAATTCCTGCAGTGCATCTTGTAGATGGTACACGCTGCTGCTACTGTGCAATGGTGGTGAAGGGGGTGAATGTTTTTGGATGTAATGCCAATCAAGCGGGCTGCTTTGTCCTGCTTTGTCAAGCTTCTTCAGTGTTCTGAGAGCTGCACTCATCCAGGCAAGTGGGGAGTATTCCATCACACTCCTGACTTGTCCCTTGTAGATGGTGGACAGGCTTTGGGGAAACAGGAGGTGAGTTACTTGTCGCACGATTCCTAGCCTCTGACCTGCTCTTGTAGCCTCAGTATTTATATGGCTAATCCAGTTCAGTTTCTGGTCAATGGTAACCCCCAGGATGTTCATAGCGGGAGATTCAGTGATGGTAATGCCATTGAACATCAAGGGGTGATAGTTGGATTCTCTCTTGTTGGAGATGGTCATTGACTGACACTTGTGTGGCGCGAATGTTACTTGCCACTTGTCAGCCCAAGCTTGGATATAGTCCAGGTCTTGCTGCATTTGGACATGGACTACTTCAGTACCTAAGGAATCGTGAATGGTGCTGAACATTGTGCAATCATCAGCGAACATCCCCACTTCTGATCTTCTGATGGAAGGAATGTCATTGATGAAGCAGTTGGGCCTAGGACACTACCCTGAAGAACTCCTGCAGTGATGTCCTGGAGCTGAGATGACCGACCTCCAACAACCACAACAATCTTCCTTTGTGCTAGGTACGATTCCAACCAGTGGAGAGTTTTCCTCCTGATTCCCATTGACTCCAGTTTTGCTAGGGGTCCTTGATGCCACACTCAGTCAAATGTTGCCTAGATGTCAAGGGCAGTCACTCTCGGGAGTTCAGCTCTTTTGTCCATGTTTAAACTAAGGCTGTAATGAGGTCAGGAGCTGATTGGCCTTGGTGGAACCCAAGCTGGGCATCAGTGAGTAGGGTATTGCTAAGCAAGTGCCGCTTGATAGCACTGTTGATGATCCCTTCCATTACTTTACTAATGATTGAGAATAGACTGATGGGGCAGTAATTGGGCTTCTACCTATAGACAGCAGCTTGGTACATAGAGGATGGAGGCTTTTCACATTTGTTAGATCTTAGAATGCCTTCTGTTTACATGTAACCTCAGCTCCTTTATACATGTTTCTATCTTTTTAATGTAAATCCCATTGTTCCGATATCTCTTTGCAACTTTACTTTTTCCATAATATAAATCTTTCATAGCACTCATATTATCAGTAACCTTTGTGAAAATAAACACACTATTTGGCTCAGCTTCTTATGGCTAGGTGTGACACCTTACCATCTCTTTGAAATTCAGTACCCTGGTTTATCTAAAAATACAAATATTCTTCAGACTTCACATTCTAAAACTTCAGCCATGTTTACATATTTAGCATTTCAAACCTAGCTTCTCTTTTGATAACTCAAAGGCTCCAGACTAGTTGTCTGCAATTCAGTTAAAACCCCACACATAACCTCAGGGAAACTAATTTAAACCCCACTATTAACCTACCTTTACAATAAGTCACAATAGTATTATGAAAATTATTATATTTTCATGACAACAGCACCTTCCAAACCCACGGCCATGACCATACACAAGGACAGAGTCAGCAGACAGATGGGAACACCACTGCCTGGAAGTTCCCCTCCAAGCCAGTCACCATCCTGACTTGGAAATATATCTTCGTTCCTTCACTGTTGCTCGGTCAAAATCGTGGAACTCCCTCCTTAACAGCATTGTGGGTGTATCTACAGTACATAGACTGAAGCAGTTCAAAAAGGGAGCTCACCACTACCTTCTCAAGGGCAATCAGGGTTGGGCAATAAATGCTAGCCTAGCCAGCAATGCCTACATCCCATGAACAAATTTTTTAAAAAGGTGGTCAATAGGGAAAATAATGATGATGAGGGAATTCAATTATCCACTAAGAATGGGAACTGGTGCAAAACCGGGGACAACCACAATAAGAGGTCCCAAAAAAGCATTTATCGATGCAAAGATTAGTATCAGCAAAGAGCTAGATTTGGCATTCCTAGGAGTGAGGAAGTTGCTTAGTGATTTGGGCCACTTCATTATACAATTTAAAGTACAGGGCTCTGGCTAGTTTAGGATTAATAGTATGCTGCTGCCACATTTTGAAAAAGCACCATTTTATGAAGTGACCAAGTGGAGATCAAATCGAAGGGAATTGGATGTAATTTTAATACATTTGGTCTTTGGATTGTATGGTGCGAGCAAGATCACATTTGCTGTCTATTCTTAACTGCCTTGAAAAGTTAGCAGTAAAGTTTCTCATTGAAGTATCCAACAACTATGAATGAATTGAAGTATGTGCCTAAGTCTGGCAACTATGTGACTTGGAGGTGATGGTATTCTCAATTTGTTGCTCATTTCTTTCTCAGTAGATCAGGCCTCAGGAGAAACCGTCACCTCCTCTCTCCGTACCATTCAAGGCCCCAAACACTCCTTCCAGGCGATAAAGCAATTCAAGTACTTCTTTTAATATAGTGTACTGTATTTGCGGCTCACAATGTGGTTTGCTCTATATTAGGGAGACCAAACACAGATTGGGTGAACGCTTTGCAGAACACCTCCATTCAGTCCATCAGCATGATCCTGACCTTCCAGTGGCTTGCCATTTTAATTTTCCACTTTGCTCTCATGCTGACCTCTCTCTTTCCTTGGCCTACTGCTACATTTCAATGAAGCTCAACACAAGCTCAAGGAACAGCACTTCATCTTTCAATTCGGCACTCTGCAACCTTCTGGATTAAAGGGGAGGTGATGGCGTAGTGGTATTGTTGCTGGACTAGTAATCCAGAGACCCAGGGTAATGCTCTGGGGTCCCAGGTTCAAATCCTGCTGCGGCAGATGGTGGAATTTGAATTGAATAAAAATCTGGAATTAAAAGTTTAATGATGACCATGAAACTATTGTCGATTGTTGTAAAAACACATTTGATTCACTAATGTCCTTTAGGGAAGGAAATCAGCAAATCTGCTGTCCTTACCTGGTCTGGCCAATATGTGACTCCAGACCCACAGCAATGTGGTTGACTCTTAAACGCCCTAAATACTGCCCTTGCCAGTGATGCCCACATCCCATGAATTAAAAAAAAATTCAACATGGAGCTCAACAATGTTCATCAAACTGCAATTTCTGCCCCCCATTTTGTTTCTTATACTTTGCATATTTTGGTCTTAATCTTGTTTTTGCTTTTGAATGGCAGCTGTTCATTATTCTGGCAGTCACACCTATCACACATATCTTTCATTTCTTTACTTGTTCCATTACCAACCCCTTTGGCCCCGCACAACCAATTCTTTTTTAAAATCTAATATTTCTCACCTTCTGCCCTTTCACAAACCTTCCCTCTTGTTCTTTTTCACCCTCCTCCAATGCACTACTTAAAACCTATTACATTTCTAATTTTTCCAGTTCTTGATGAAAGATCATCGACCTGAAATGTTAACTCTGTTTCTCTCTCCACAGATGTTGCTTAACCTGTCCAGCATTTCCAGCATTTTTGTTTTTATTTCAAGATTTCCAGCACCCACAGTATTTTGCTTTTGTGTTGTTGAAGCAACCTTGGTGAGTTTCTGCAGTGTATCCTGTAAATCACATGTGTAAAGCCAAAGTGCCCTGTAGTGAAGGGCTGAATACTAATTTGAGGGACAGCAGCACTGATCAATTAAGTTACTCTATGCTGAATCGTGTTGAGTTTCCTGTGCTGTTGCCAATGTACTCATCTATATGAGTAGGGGATATTCCATCACACTTTTGACTTGAGCCTTGTGAATGCTGAAGAGGCTTTGAGTCAGGAAGCCATCCAGTGCAGATTTTTGAGCCTTTGTGTTGTCATACTGTTGATATGGCTAGTCCAGGTAAGTTCTCGGTCAACGATCGCACCAAAATGTTGATAATGACAGACATGATGGGGGCAGAGGGGCTGGGCTTTATCTTGTCCAAGTTGATAAATTCTTGGAACTTCTATGGCGCAAATCTTAACTGTAACTTGCCAATCTAACTTGGATGTTTTCCAAGTCCTGCTGTAGGATTGCATCGACTGCTTCAGTATCGGAAGATTGTGAATAGAGCTGAGCACTGGAGAAAGTCTGCAAACAGTCCCTCTCTTGATGTTACAATGAAATGAAACTCAGTGATGATCAGCTGAAAATGTTTGGGCCGGTATTTTCCTGAATAACTAACTCTTGCAGCGATGCTCTAGGGCTGGGATGGTTTGCCTCCTACAACAACTTTCCTTGGTGTCAGTCTGGTGTCGCTAGTGCCAATGTAAGTCAGGCCTTTGACAGCTAGCCCACCACACCTTGTACCAAGAGGTTAAAGGGAGAACTGTATTATTCTCATTGTAACTTATTATACAATACTGATGTGTCACATACAGATTAGGAGAAATGGTGGCATAGTGGTAATGTCACTGGTAATCCAGAGGCTCAGGCTAATGATCTGGGGACAAGTTCAAATCCCATAATGGCAGCTAGTGGAATTTAAATGCAAATAATAAATCTGGAACATAAAGCTTGTCTCAGTAACCATGACAACTATCATCCTTATCTGGTCTGACCTACATGTGAAATCAGACCCACACAATGCGGTTGATTCTCAACTGCCTTCTGAAATGGCCTAGCAAGTCACTCATTTCAAAGCCAATTAGGGATGGGTAACAAATGCTAGTTTTGCCAGCGATACCCACATCCCATGAAAGAATAAAGGAATCCAAATTCCCTTCTTGACCTCACCCCTCACTATCTCTGTAACCTCTTCTGGCCTTACAATTCTCCAAGATCTTTTCACTCCTCCAATTCGGGCCTCTTGTTCATGCCCCATTTTAATCATAGGTATGCTGTGCCTTCAGCTGCAAAGGCCCTAAACTCTGGAATTCCCTCCTTACACATTGTCAAGTTTTGTTTAAAACTCCTGTGAAGTGTCTTGGACTATGCTACTACATTAAAGGCATATTTTAAATGCAGCTTGTTGTCACATATGACTCTAACTCAAAGATTAACTCTTTAAATTCACAATTTTCCATTTTACTAGGACTGCTTGGTGCCATACCTGGTTGAATGCTGCCTTAATATTGAGGTCAGCTATTCTTTGGAACAAAGTGATTGAGACACCTCCAAAAACAAAAATCTGAAAAGTATGAAGTCTTATATTTTACTGAGAGGGAGAGACTTGATGACTTGGATAACTTTGCTCAAGGCTAGTAAAATGAACAGTCTTTCTGATACTGAAAGAATGGCACAAAGAGCAATTAATGTGAACTAAAATATAAGGCAAGTTAAAATGAATTCAGATTCACAGAATTGGTACAATACAGGAGGAGGCCATTTGGCCTATCGTGTCTGCACTGGCTCTCCGAAGAAGCAACTCACCTAGTTCCATTCTCCCACCTCCCCATAATTGAGACAGGGTAGTTTAAAACAGCCACAATAATGTAACATTTTTTTTGCTCATGGCAGGAGTCAGTTACAGAACAAGTCAGGCCTTTGCAGGGTGTCTCAAGCAGGATTATAGAGGACAACAATGGATGGCAGAAAAATTGAAGAGATACTTTTTAAGTGCTTTTACCTGCCTCTTGTACAATAGGCAAAAATAAAGCTCAAATGGGTTGTATACAAATGGAAATGGTTCAGGCTATGTTAAAGAGACTCAGGTGGCAAAATCAAAAGATCAAATTTACACTCGGTACTGAAGGAAATGGCTGAAGTTGTGGCAGATGCCCTGGTAAATATTTTCAATATTCCACTGGAAACGAGGGAAATGAAGGTGCCTGTTGAGCCCTTACAAAAAACAAAGCTGGTAACAATAAAACTGCAAGGTAACATCAGTGAATGTCTCAATAGAACTTTATCAAGGCATGCAACTAAAGTCCCTCATAAGAGACTCTTAGCTAAAGATGAAGCTCATAGAATTGAGGGCAAATTGGTGACCTGGTTAGAAAATTAGCTGAGCAGCAAGAGACCATGTGTAGAAATAATAGGGGGTACTCTAAATGACAGGATACGATTAATGGTGGCACACAGGGATCTGCGTTGGGACCTTAACTGTTGACTGCATTTATTGATGACTTAGAAATCAGGGTAGAAAGCCACATATCCAATTTTGCCAAAGACACAAAGATGGACAGCACTGTAAGCAGTGCATATGGAAGCATAAAATTACAAAGACATATTAATAGATTAAGTGGATGGGCAAAACTGTGGCAAATGGATTTCAGTATAGGCAAGTGTGCGATCATCTATTTTGAACCTATAAGGGGATAGATCAGAGTATTTCCTAAATGGTAAAAAGCTAGAAACTGTGGCAGCCCAAAGAAACTTAGCGGTCCATCGACATAGATCATTAAGTTGTCATGGACAGGTACACAAAATAATCAAAAAATTAATGGAATTCTGGCCTTTATAACTAGAGGAGTAGTATGTAAGTGTTTGAAGTCATGCTACAGCTAAACAAATCCCTGGTTAGACCACACCTGGAGTATTGTATTCACTTCTGGGCACCACACCTTAGAAAGGATATACCAGCCTTGGAGAGAGTCCAACGTAGATTTACTGCAATGATACCTGGACTCCAAGGGTTAAATTACGAGATGCGATTACACAAAATAAGGTTGTATTCCTGAAATGAAGAATATTATGGGGTGATTTGATCCAAGATATTAAGGAGAGCTAATATGGAAAATAGAAACAATTCTTGCTGGTTGTGGAATCTAGGACTCGGGACATAGCCCAAAAATTAGAGCCAGGCCTTTCAGGAATGAAGTAAGGAAACAGGTTTTTTCTTACAGAAAGGGTCGTAGAAATTTGGAACTCTCTTTCACAAATAGCAGCTGAGTCAATTGTTAATTTTAAATCTGAAATTGATAGATTTCTGATAACTAAGGTATTAAGGGATATGTGAAAATATCCTTTTTGACATCTGTATATGTGATTTTTTTTCTTTATGCTAGTTCCCAAGTAAGTAATATAGAAAGGAAAATCTCTTTTTATCTTTTCATATTAGAACATTTACCTTGTTAAAAATCATCTGCAGCAAGCATTGAAGAGCTTGACTTTTGCTCACAGTCCCTTGCCAATCATACAGCTTGTTGAACTTCTTTTTGCTCCTGATGAGAAAACATCTGAAACCTTTTCTGTGAAAAGTGATATGAAAGATGTGTTTAACAAATAAGTAGAAAACTACAAATTCTGGAAATCTGAAACAAAAAAAAGTGCTGGAAATAAACAGATCATTCTGCATCTATGAAGAGAAAAGGCAGGTTACTGTGATAGAATCACATTGTGATGCTAACTTAGAAACTGCTGATTAAGCATTATTGAGAATAGTTTGATAAAATGGTGAAATCATTCAATTTATAATGAACAGTGAAATAAACTTGAAATGAATACAAACATTAACTCCTGATAAAGAATCTGCCATGGTCTCTGGTTACAAATTGAACCAAACAGAAACAATCACAGATAAATATTTTAAATAATATTATAACTGAGACATCCGTACAGAACACAAATAGCAGGACAAAAATAGAAAATGCTGGAAAAACTCAGCAGGTCTAACATAGCATCTGTGGAGAGAAAAAAAGCAGTTAACGTTTCAAGTCCATATGACTCTTCTTTCGAGCTCTGAAGAAGATTCATATGGACTCGAAACGTTTTTCTCTCCACAGATGCTGTTAGATCTGGTGAGCTTTTCCAGCATTTTCTGTTTTTGTTTCAGATTTTCAGCATCCACAGTATTTTGCTTTTACAGAAATAGTGGGGTTGATTTTCCTGGTCCTCCTGTGCCTCATGCTCAGACATAGCAGTTCTCAGGTACAATAGCAATTGTGATGGCAAATGGTATGTGGCAAAGGGTTGGAATATAATGGTAAGGTAGTCTTGCTGGAGTTGTATAGAGCTTTGGTGAGACAACACATTGAGTACTTTTTACGAGAGGGAGTGCAACAAAGGTGCACTAGATGGAATACAGGGATGTCCTATGATGAAATTTTGAATAGAATGCCAGCATTTATTGCCCATCCCCAATAGCCCTTGAGAAGGTGGTGGTGAGCTGCCTTCTTGAACCGCTGCAGTCCCTGTGCTGTAAGTATACCCACAGTGATGTTAGGGAGGGAGTTCCAGGATTTTGACCCAGCGACATTGAAGAAACAGCAATTTATTTCCAAGTCAGGATGGTGAGTTACTTGGAGGGGAACTTCCAAGTAGTGATGTTCCCATGTATCTGCCCTCATCCTTCTGGATGATAGTGGTCATGGGTTTGGAAGGTGCTGTCTAAGGAGACTTGGTGAATTCCTGCAGTGCATCTAGTAGATGGTACACGCTGCTGCCACTGTGCATCGGTTGTGGAGAGAGTGAATGTTTGTGGGTGGGGTGCCAATCAAGCGGGCTGCTTTGTCCTAGATGGTGTCAAGCTTCTTGAGCATGGTGGGAGCTGCTCTCATCCAGGCAAGTGGAGAGTATTCCATCACACTCCTGACTTGTGTCTTGTAGATGGTGAACAGGCTTTGGGGAGTCAGGAGGTGAGTTACACGCCACAGGATTCGTAGCCTCTGACCTGCTCTTGTAGCTGCAGTTTTTATGTGGCTAACCCAGTTCAGGTTCTGGTCAATGGTAACCCCCAGGATGTTGATAGTGGTGGAGTCAGTGATGGTAATACCTTTGAATGTCATGGGGCAATGGTTAGATTCTCTCTTGTTGGAGATGGTCATTGCCTGGCATTTGTGTGGCATGAATTACTTGCCACTTGTCAGCCCAAGCCTGGATATTGTCCAGGTCTTGCTGGATTTGGAAATGGACTGTTTCAGTATCTGAGGAGTTGCACGTGGTGCTGAGCATTGTGCAATCATCAGCAAACATCCCCACTTTTGACCTTTATGATGGAAGGAAGATCATTGATGAAGCAACTGAAGATGGTTGAGCCTAGGACACTACCCTGAGGAATTCCTGCAATGATGTCTTGGAACTGAGATGATTGACCTCCAACAACCACAACTATCTTCCTTTGCGCTAGGTATGACTCCAACCAGCAAAGATTTTTGCCCTATGATTCTCATTGACCCCAGTTTTGCTAGGGCTCCTTGATGGTACACTCGGTCAAATGCTGCCTCACTGTCAAAGGAAGTCACTCTCATCTCACCTCTGGAGTTCTGCTCTTTTGTCCATGTTTGAAACAAGGCTGTAATGTGGTCAGGATCTGACTGACCCTGGTGAAACCCAAACTGAGCATCAGTGAGCAGATTATTATTAAGCGAGTGCCGCTTGATAGCACTGTTGGTGGCCCCTTCCATCACTTTACTGATGATCGAGAGATTGAAATGTATAAAATTCTTAGCGAGCTTGAATGGGTAGATGTTGAGAGGCTGTTTGCTCTGTCTGGACAGTATAGAACTAGTGATTCAAGTCTCAGAGAAGAGGTCAGCGATTTAGAACTAAGAAAATGATCTCAGGCACAAAGTCAACCCTTCACAAGGCTTGTTCTAAAGAACTGAGGCATGAGAAAGAAACAAGCTTGCTCTGCTGGTCTCTGGGCCTTCTGGCTTTGGTAGAAGAATCACCCTCTATTTAAAAGAGCAAAATATTCACTGATCTACAGGTCTATCTTTGGCTTGCTATTAAGACCCCAGAAATTCCACTATCTGCTTTGTGGCCTCTGCATGGATGATGCAGCAACAAATAGAATCAGGTGGTCAGGAATGCCCCATTTGGTCGTTTTCGTGAGGAATTCCTAAACCTTGTACAAATCAGGAATTCTGTTTTTCATTTATGCAAATATTGTTATTGTAACATTTGTATTTTATTCCGAATTTTTAATTTCTAATATGTTCTCAATTTCCTATCGATTCACTGCATATTTCTTGCAGTTCCCTACATTTTCTTTTACTATATTCTAGACACTATATATATCTAGTTTCCTCTCATAATATACCATCTGTGTTGTAATTGATGGCTCTTCCTCCCATTAACTCCGTGGTTCTTCAGAGCCCTTCCACTCTCTCGTGTTACTGAGCCCCTCGACTCAATACCCAAACCTATTTATTCCTATAATGATGATTCCACATTATAAAGCATTAATACAATTGTACTGCGTAAATCTAGTCTCTACACATTCTTTTGTGTCGATCTGCTCGACACCTTTACTTTTTAACAACTTCACCCTCAGACATTTTTGAACTCACTTCTTTCGGCTTCTCCCATTTTACTTGGTGTCACCACAATGTTGTTTGATCACCTTTCTTGACCGCCTCCCATCAACCGCCTCCCATCAACCGCCCATTCCTCTTCTAATTCCACTCTGTTTAAGTCTTTTGCCATCATACCTTTCCATCTGGTCTTAGGCCTCCCTCTTCTTCTTCTTGGCAGTCCTATCTCCATCACTCACCTCACCACATTTCCTCTCTCTTTGCAACAGATGACCACATCATTTCAATCTCTTCTCAGGTACTTTCTTCAATGTTCCCACAATCTTCACCAATACCCTGACCTACCAGTTCCTGAACTTGTCCTTTCTCATTACTGCACACATCCATCTTACATCTGCATCTCATTAGTATCCAGTCATTGTTCCTCTCCTCTTTTGTACTGCCCAAGTTTCTGTACTATATAACAAAGTCGGTCTCACAACTGTCTTTTGGATCCTCCTTTTCAGTGTCAGCGATAATTTTCTATCGCATAATACTCCACTGCACTTCTTCCAATTACTCCAACCAGAGCCAATCCGTCTTCCAGTGCCTTTCTCCAGGTAGTCATTCATGTTCCCATCACCCCCACTACATAGCTCAATGTCATCTGCGGACATCATTGACCATGGCACTTCTTGTCTCACTTGCTCAGTTAGAACATCCATGGCAATCAGGAAAAGGAAGGAAGGGGCTCAGGGCTGATCCTTACTGCAATCCAGTTTTGGCTTTGAATGTCTCACTGTCCCCCACACTGCTTCTTACTCTTGTCTAATGCTCCTTGTAAATGTTCTGTAATAGTCGTATGTACTTCTCAGACTCCAAAAATTCTAGCACATCTCCAGACCTACCCCCAGGCACCCGGTCATAAGCCTTCCCTAGATCAATGAATATAATCTTCATGTTACATTGGCCTTCCAGATTTTTCTCCATCACTTATCTCAAAACAGAAATGCTATTAGTGGTGCTTCTTCCAGGCATGAATCCGAACTGACCTTCATGGATTTCAACTATTTTTCTCAGTCTCTAGTCCACGATTCTCTCCTGAGTCTTAAAGGTATGCTGTAGCTGTTGAAATTAAAATCTCCTCAGATCTCAAATGTCCTCTTTTATTCCAAACTCTCAACACTCGTAAAACCACATCCAATTGCGACTGTTGGCACGAGAAAGCCCATCAGTAATCACAATATCCTGGGCTTTGAAAGGAGAAAAAAAGTCAACGCAGGTTCTTTTATCAATATCCGGTGGCCATGGCTAGATAGTGTGGTTGTGGCTGTGGTACAACGACAAAGCCCAGCTCCGACTGACACTCACTAGAAACAGTCAAAACGCGGAAGAAAACCTTCTTGGTGTGAGATACCAGAAGAAGACTAATGGTACCTGCAGGAACCACAAGAATCCTTTGTGACATTGAGTTCTCTATAATCCCACTATATTACGTTGGAATGGCGATGAACAACTTATGGTTCAAAGTGACAGCTGCATTTCAGGATATTAAGGGGAACTGGTTGGATAGAGAGGAACCATTTCTGCAGGCTGGGGGAATCCAGGGTCAGGGGACAATAGTCTAAACAGCAGATCCAAACCTTTGAGTAACATTAGGAGACACGTCCACACCCAAGGGGTGGTGGAACTCTAGATCACTTGACACTGTTTTTGGAGGAACCAAAGGTATTAAGGGATCTGGTGTAAAGGTACTCACTATGGAGTTAGGCCGCAGGTCAGCCATGATCTCATTGAAGGGCCGAGTGGCCTCCTCCTGTTCCTTCGTGTTCTGTTGGGTCACATCTCAGTGCCAGTTGGGTTAGGGTTGGCCAAAGCGGCAGAATTGCAAGGGCCACTGACCACCAAGGCCAATCACACATTGCACCAACGATATATTTATGTATATTACACACGCTTGTTCAAATCCCTCAGTCACACTCGGGTCGACTGACCACCCCCCCCACCCCGGGACATTCCGGGACAGGTTGGAACCGATCCCGCCCCCGCGCGGTTTTCAAAACGGAGCCGGGAAGCACAGGGGACAGGCCCCAGGCAACCACCTGAGTTTCAAACAACTCTGCCTCTCTTCCAGCCTCCTTACCCGATATCTGAATATTTTTACCTCATATATATTATGTATGAGAGGCAGAGCCTGTTTGATTTTGGACAGCACCAACCGCCGCAAGATGACAGCTTCAACGCTCGAGCGCCGGCCAGGGGTTTTAGCGCATGCGCCAGTTGGGGGGGGGGCGTGGCGAGTAGGGTTGGTGTGAGGGGAAGGGGTCTCTGAACCGGGAGAATTGGCGTGGGGGAGGGGCGTGACCAAAAAAGGGGGCGGGGCCAAAAGGGAAAGGGGGCGGGGCCGGGAGCTGGTGAACGTTCGGCGCGCGAGCCTCGCTTGGCCGTTGGGCGCCTTTTCAAACGGCGTGAGGGCGGCGCTGGGGTTGGGGGTGGGGTTGGTGCGCGAGCGGCGTCGTGGATCGGCAGCTCGCGGCTTGCGGGAGCGGGGCCGGCGGAGGAGGTTTTGAGAGCGCGGCGAAAAAAAAAAAGTGGGGGGCGGGTGGTGGCAAAAAAAAAACTGGGCGTGCGTTAAACAACCCCCCTTGTAGGATTGTTTGCCTGGCTGCTGTTGTTGTTGTTTTCCCCCCCACCTCTGGTGGTGATCAGCTTGTAAATATTGTCTTTGCTGTGGAGCCGGGGGGAGGAGGAGGAGGGGGAGGTTATGAAATGGTTCTGTATTTTTAAACAGCTCGCGGTTATGGAGGTGTGAACTCGTGCTGTGCTGTGGGGCTTATTCCCTTCAGGCTCGTGGATCCTTTGGACCCCCCCCCCCCCCCCCCCCTCACACCTTTCCCTCTCTCCCTCTGAAGAGATTGATTATTTTAAAATTAAATGCCTTGAAGTTAAGAACCATTGAGTAGGGATTGAGATCTCAGTTTGGTCGCCACTGTTGCACGACGATTGTGAGTTCACCATTGTCTTTGAACGAGGGGCACTTAAACCTTAAGATTTGTGGGGGGGGGGGGGTTTTCAGTGATTTTAAAGGGAAGTGGGTAGCATGTGAGTTTATAAAGTTCTCTTTCCCTCTCAGTGAAATTTTGGTTCCAATTGTGAGGAGAATATCTCTTGGCTTAGATGGGTAAAGGTAGTATGGCCAAAGTGTAGGACTCCTTTTTATTTATTTTTTCTCTCTACCCTAAATTATTGTCGATGTGAGGACGTGACTTTTTTTTTGACCTCTAACTTGATGATGCTTTCTTCTGAGGCCACACCAGAGCCGCCCCACTCCCCATCTCATGGTTCCAGGTCCGTGGAGCCGACCCCGACCACTTGTACCTCCGAGTGCCCTTTTACAGAGCCAGGACTGAACTTTACTAACTCTGATCTCAGCCTCGTGGACATGAGTGAGGTTGAATACACCCAATTGCAGCACATCCTTTACTCACACATGGAGTCCCAGCCAGGGGAAGGTGAACTGGAGACTCGTTTGAATCCTTCTTTGTACCAGTCTACCAATTCTACCAACCAGGCTTCATTCCCAACAACCAGCTCGGTTAACCAAGTTCCGTATTCAACAGCCAGCTCTGCCAATCAAAACCTGTACCCAGTTACTAGTTCAACGAACCCAACCTCAGATTCTCACTACGTGGGCAACAGTCAATGTTTAGGGCACATTGATTTCCAAGAGTTAAAAATGATGCTTTTGAATGACCCTCCGTTACCCGTTAACAGCAGTAGTAGTTTGCAAAGCGTGGAGAAATTCTCACAAAATTCTTCTGCGGAAAACACCCGACCTAATGGAATAACACTGAAAAATAGGGACACAGCGGGTAATTCAGACAAAGAGAAGAATTCAGGGGATAACTCGATGACCGGACAAGAATCGAGATGCAAAACTGGACCCAGAGTTCGCCTTGAAGACAGATTTAATGCAGTCCAAAATGAAAACCAGGACCGACAGGAGTTACAAGATTCTGGAGTTACATTTAACAAGTGTGTTTCTCAACTAATCATCATAGAGCTTTTCCATCTACATGGAATTCAGAAAATAGTTAAGAATTAAACAGTGAAACCCATCCATAACAAGCTCCTTTTGATTTGGTCTCATTAAAGATTTAGGTCTGATGAATTAGAATTAACATTGACTTATTAATGGAAACAGGTAGTCTCCATAAAACTGGTTTCAACTATATAGCTCTCTGACTGGTATGGTACCATGTCGAGCAGGGGCACAATAAATTTTAATCTGCAATAACAATAAACCTCATTGCTTTATTTTATTGGGTATTTTTATGCATTTGCAGAACTCCATACCCTTATCAAACATTTACAGACAAAACTTTTTAGAAATGAAAGTTCTTAAATTTTTCAACACTTTTATTGAACGAGGCATGCACAGGCCAGGGTTTAATATCATGTGCACAATTTGTCAAGTTAAACAAATTAGATCCACTCCAATAAATGTACCATCAATGCAATATTCACATAAATAAAATTAATGTTGTTTCAGAAAAAACAATGTATTCACTTCCTTTTGAAACTCGATAAAATCTAAACAGCTGATTCAATATAAATTTAACTATCCAAGTACCCAGTACATGTCTACTACCTAAAGCAAGGTTTTGGTGCCTTAGGAATTGCAGGAAACCATTTTTTAAAATTTTGTCGTACATTAAGTTTATACTTCTAACCAACAACAGTAATGCATCTTAATTTAATTAAATACTGATGTCTTAAATATTTGCAAAAAAAGTTTATAGCATTTATAGTAAAAAATTGCCCTTTGTATAAGAGTTCTGCCCTTAGCTTTGGTTTCCTTTCTTTAGGATCTTGTTTTTTGGAAAATTCTTTGAGTTGTAGGCGCAGAATCGAGTTTAGCTGTATTCCAAGACTGCTGGCAAATATTTGTACACTATTGTCATCTGTAGCTTTAATCAAGTTGGTGGAATGCTACAGTTTTTTTTTTAGCTTTTACTTGTTACAAACGACACAAATAAACATATATCTAATTAATATTTTTTTCATATCGCTAACAAGTTTTGCACTGTTTAATTGAAGATATTGTCCTGGTTTGTTAATACTGTTTAAAAAAATTACAGATTTAAAATTGTGAGAACCATAGGCATAAGATAACTTGTACTTTTGCTTACATAGGCAACACAGACAGTTACACACGATAGAAGTATGCAGATGTATTTATGATCTGTTTTCCCTTCGTTGATCTGTAGTTTGGTTGCTTTGATCCGGCATCCTTCAGAGCTGATGGGGATACCTCTCCATCCACAGCAAAACAAATGTGCTACTTTAGTCAAGAGCAAGGCTGGGGCTCCTTCTGCTCTACAGTTTGCATACCCTTTGTACACACCGAATACATGTACACCAACTGGCAGTACTAGCTCCAGTCAAACTCAGGTAAGAAAGTTGCCTAATTATGTAGGTAAGATAAAGTTCACCACCAGTAGAAGTTAGGTCCATTCACATAAAACATTAAATATGGTATTCTCCTTCAAAATACTGCCTTTGCAGGATCAGTAATTATATTTATTGGTTCTCTTTGAGTGGGCAGTACAAAGCATCTTACTGCAAGCAATGGTATTTCTTATATAAACCTGGTAAAATGTGTTCTATGCAAATCCTCAGCAAAAATTCAGGCTAAATATTTATAAAAGTTGGTTCGAAATAGCCTCTAATGAATTTGTAAACATGACACTCTCTGCTGTGGAGCAGATGCCTCAGAAAGAACTTTACCTGCCTGATATGAGACCATTTTGCTTGCCCCACATACTGGGGGGATTTTTATGGAGCCCACAAGAGTGGGAAATGTGGCGTGAGGTGTGACTTAATTAGATGAGATGCAAAATTTTGATTTCCTGATGGTGGGTTGAGATGCAGCGATAAAGTCAGCAGCGTGTCGAAAATCTTTACAGGGCTTTCATTTCACCTATAACATTTCAATTACTCCCACTGAGAGTGCTGCCGTACTTTGCAATGTGTAAAAAGGAGGGCCAGCTGAGCCTGCAAGTTCAGCCATGCCCCACAGAGTGGTGAGTGTTAACACTGGGCACTAGCATGAACATTCAATAAAGAGAGAATAAAAAAAAGCACAACATTGTTTCTTCCAGATTAAAGGAAATAACTCCTTTGTAACTCCTATGTAATTATCAATGCGTGCCAGCCATGAGGCGTCCCTGTACATTTAACTCTCTGAGTAAACTATTCTCAACAAATAACAGTGATGCATACATGAATACAGTGAAACCAAAGTAATATGGAATATTAACAAGTGAAATTTAATTTTGAAAAACCCTGTGCCACCTTTGTGCTCTGAAGCCTTATGTTAATGCCAGTGGAGTTGGGCAGGACAGTTGTGGCTGTGATGCCGAGCCTCTAATAGGCTAACTGTAAATTTAGCATTGTCAGTTGATGGTGGGTTTTACCACTGAAAAGCTTCCCCTGCCACTAGATCACATGTTTTGCATGTAAGCCGCTGGCTAGAATTTTACCTATAATCGCATGGGAAAAGGTAAAAAGAGAGAAAGCGGAAGTGGCGCTCAGTCCCAGTTACAACGTCGGGAATGACACACTGTTGACAAAATCATAGCCAGTTGTTTCCTTAATGGATGTTTACAATGCTCCATGGCTGATCTTATTAAGTGAATTTTAACTTTTTTATAAATCAAAGACCAAGGAGAACTTTAATGGGATACAGCATTTCCACATAGAGTTACATTCCTCTTTAATATATGCATATATATGATATTAAAATTCTTACATTGCTTACACACTCAATTGAAAGCTTCAATGTAAACTATGCCGATCTCCATATTATTATGTCCACATATTTTTTTAATTCATAGGATGTGAACATCACTGCCAAAACCAATATTTATTGCCCATCCCTAATGACCCTTGAGAAGGTGATGGTGAGCTGCCTTCTTGAACCGCTGCAATCCATGTTTTGGTATACCCAAATGCTGTTAGGGAGTTCCAGCTTTTTAATCTAGCGACAGTGAAGGAAAAGGGATATAATTTCAAATCAGGATGGTATGTAACTTAGAGAACTTACAGGTGGTGATGTTCCCAAGCTTGCTGCCTTTGTCCTAGGTGGTCAAGGTTGGTGGTTTGAAAGGTGTTGTTGAAAATACTTTAGTGAGTTGCTGCAGTGTATCTTATGCATGGTACACATTGCAGCCCCTGTGTGCTGCTGGTGGCGGAAGTGAACATTTAAGGTGGTAGATGGAGTGCTGATCAAGGGGGCTGCTTTGTCTTGGATAGTGTCAACCTTCTTGAGTGTTACTGGAGATGCATTCATCCACGCAAGTGGAGAGCATTCCATCACACTCCTGACTTGCCTTGTAGATAGTGGGCAGACTTTGGGGTGTCAGGAGATAAATTATTCGCCTCAGAATTTCCAGCTTCTAACCTGCTCTTATCGCCCTAGTATCTTTATGGCTTGTCCAGTTAAGATTCTGGTCGATGTTAACCCTCAGGATATTGATAGTGAGGGATTCGGTGATGGTAATGCCATTGAACATCAATGGGAGATGGTTATGTTCTTTCTTGCTGGAGATAGTCATTGCCCGGCACTTGCCAGTCAACAGCTTAAGCTTGAATGTTGTCAAGGTCTTGCTGCATATGGACATAGACTGCTTCAGCAGCTGAGGAGTTGTGAATGGTACTGAATACTGTGCACATCCCCACTTCTGACCTTATGATGAAGGGATGGTCATTGATGAAGCAGCTGAAGATTGTTGGGCCTTGGACACATTAATTATTACATTGGCAGCCAGAAATATTAAGCTGTGTTACTCTTTCAGATGCTGCCTGATAAAATTTCCACACGGCTTACTTGATTGTGGTCATGCTTTTATGTCAACATTGACCATTATAAATTACTATGTCAGCATTTCCCTTTTGAATTTGACTGTTAACTATCATCTATTTTGGCCACTAGATAACTATGTGTAGCATTTATGGAAATTCTCCCAACTCCATCACCATTTTGTTTTTTGAAAAAGGATCCATCAGTTGATCATGGTCACCTTCATAGATATTTGCTAATTCATTATAAACTCAATGCTATCTATGTTTATTTTTACTTTGTAATGTTACATACAGTCTTAAAATTCAGGCATTTAAAAATTGAAAGGTGCTTATTAGCACTATTTGAACTCTAATGCTATAACTTCAGATTAACCATGTGTTGTGGCTTCCAGTAAACTATATATGCTCAAGCACTGTATTCATTGGTAATGCATTATTGGCTATTAGTTTAATGTGGAAACACTTAACTGGTTCCTCTGATTGGCTTTAATAGGGTACAGGAAACCAGGCACATATACTAGAATCAGCCAGCCCTCAGGAGCTTGCCCTGCCGAGAGCATTCTCTTTATGTTTCCAGCAAGAACTCCAATCCGCCAGACAGGCACTGAGTAACTGCAACAGAAACAAACCTTTGCCTGAGCAAGTCTGGATTAAGGTAGAAGGTAAAGATAATATTTTATTGATATTTAGCGGTTACAGGTATAATTAAGCTGGGGCCGTTTTCTTTCTATTGGTGGTAAATGTTAAGTAAAAACAACTGTTTCTTACCAAATTCCATGATGGCTCAGCTGGTAATTGTACTGCTGCATGAAGCTGAGAGGAGAAGAAGCTTCCTGGTTCAATCCCCACTTTTCATGAGTTGGGTCCTCTCAGCTGCAGCATCATTATATTTGGCCCTGGGGCCATTGGAAGGACGATTCCAATTCCTCTTGCTGCAAGGGATGCATGCTTTGACATTGGATGGCAATATCATCTGCTTCGGCTAATACCACCAAAATTGAATGATCTGATGACAGTCATTGTTCAGGATCATACAAGAAGATTGGGCACTTATATAAGGTACTTGAGGGCTGAGCACATCTGTGGACCAAAGCTAGCTTCAGCATCTTCAAGAGAGGAAAGGAGAAAATTAACTAAGTGGGATTAAATTTATTCTTCATAATTCATCTGAATAAGAACGTAATAAATAGGAACAGGAGTAGATCATATGGCCCCTCAAGCCTGCTCTGGCACTCAATGTAATCATGACTGATCATCAGCCTTAACTCCATTTTCCCACCCTCTCCCCAAATGCTTTGATTTCCTGAGAGAACAAAAATCTGTATATCTCAGTCTTAAATATACAGAGCAGCCATGACCTTCTGGGGTAGAGAATTCTAAAAATTCACAACCTTTTGAGTGAAGAAATTTCTTCTCACCTCAATCTTAAATGTTCGGCCCCTCATCCTGCACTGTGCCCTCCAGTTCTAGATTCCCCAGCCAAGGGGAATCATAGTGTCTGCTCTATCAAACCCCTTTAGAATCTTAAAAACAAAAAGCTAAAAGCTACTGCGGATGCTGGAAATCCAAAACAAAAACAGAATTACCTGGAAAAACTCAGCAGGTCTGGCAGCATCGGTGGAGAAGAAAACTGATTTCTTCTCCACCGATGCTGCCAGACCTGCTGAGTTTTTCCAGGTAATTCTGTTTCCCTTTAGAATTTTGTATGTTTCAATGAGATCACCTCTCATGTTCTAAACTCCAGAAAGTATAGAACCAATTTACTCAGCCTGTTATCATAGGACAACCCTTTCATCCCAGGTACCAATCTAATGAACCTTCGCTGCACTGCCTCCAGTGCAAATATATCCTTTCTTAAGTATTGAAACCAAAATTGCGCACAGTACTCCAGGTATTTCTTTTTATTCATTTACATGATGTGGGCGTCGCTGGCTAGGTGAGCATTTATTGCCCATCCCTAATTGACCTTGAGAAGGTGGTAGTGATTTGCCTTCTTGACTCACTGCAGTCCATGTGGTGTAGGTACACCCACAATGCTGTTAGGGAGGGAGTTCCAGGATTTTGACCCAGTGACAGTACCTTGCCTTTCTGGATGGTAGCATTCGTGGGCTTGGAAGGTGCTGCCTAGGAAGCCTTGGTGAGTTTCTGCTGTGTATCTTGTAGATGGTACACACTGCTGCCATTGTCAGTGGTGGAAGGAATGAGCGTTTGTGGAAGGGGTTAGGGTTAGGCTGCTTTGTCTAGGATGGTGTCAAGCTTCTTGAGTGTTGTTGGAGTTGCAGTCATCCAGGCAAGTGGGGAGTATTTCATCACACTCCTGACTTGTGCCTTGTAGATGGTGGACAGGCTGTGAGGAGTCAGGAGGTGAGTTACTCGCCACAGGATTCGTAGCCTCTGACCTGCTCTTGTAACCACAGTATTTATATGGCTAGTCCAGTTCAGTTTCTGATCAATGGTAACCCCCAGGATGTTGATAGCGGGGGATTCAGCAATGGTAATGCCATTGAATGTGATGTGACAATGGTTAGATTCTCTCATGTTGGAGATGCTCATTGCCTGGCATGTGTGTGTCGCGAATTTGGACATGGACAGCTTCAGTATATGAGGAGCCGCAAATGGTGTTGAATATTGTGCAATTATCAACGATCATCCCCACTTCTGACCTTATGATGGAAGGAAGTTCATTGAAGATGCAGCCGAAGATGGTTGGGCCTAGGACACAACCCAGAGGAACTCCTGCATTGATGCTCTGAAACTGAGATGATTGACCTCCAACAACCACAACCATCTTCCTTAGTGCTAGCTTTGACTCCAACCAGCAGAGAGTTTTCCCTCTGATTCCCATTGACTCCAGTTTTGCTAGGGCTCCTTGACGCCACACTGGGTCGAATGCTACCTTGATGTCAAGGGCAGTCACTCTAACCTCATGGTAAGGCCTGGACAAAGACCTGTACAACTGTAGCAAGAGTTCCTTATTCTTGTACTCGAACCCCATTGCAATAAAGGCCAACATGCCATTTGCCTTCCAAAATGCTCATTGTACCTGCATGCTACCTTTCTGTGTTCCTTGTACTAGGACACCCTAGTCCCTCTGAAAATTAAATTTTACAATTCTGACACCTTTTAAAAAATATTCTGCTTTCTATTTTACATCCAAAGTGAATCACCTCATACAAAATATTTCTTCAAGGTCCCTGCCATTTCCTCATTTCCCATGATAATTTCTCCTTTCTAAGCCTTTAAGGGATAATGTTTACTTTACTCTTCTTTTTATATATGGAATATCAAAACCTGGACTGTATTTACTGTACTTATCCTGACAGACAAGTTCTGCTAGATTTAGGTAAAATTAGCTATTTAACCAAGGTGAGTGTTTTTGCCAATGATATATCAACTTTTTACTGCAATAGCAGTGGTTAATTTAATAGCTTAACTAAATTCCATCTTCTCATGAAGTAACTTTACTATTTGCAAAAAATCGTTTCATATCCTTATTTCCTTAAGGTTGCATTGAAGCTCTAACGTTATTTATGAGCTTTATAAGGGGAAGCTGTCATTTGGATTCTGTTCTTTTGTTTTGCTAAATTCAAATACTAGTGTTGATGCAGAGTACACTATACACAAGCATCAGGGTATTTGATATACAAATGTTTACAATGGACAAATGTTTCTTATAGCCAAGATGCATAGGTTTCTTTGGTAACCTCAACCAAATTCTGCAGCATGACAATGTAGCTTCTGCAACAAATCTATTCAAATTGAGAGACATTTTGTTATCAATAAATATAAAAAGAGCTGTGGGTGTAAACCAGAAGATAAAGTAGCCAAAATTACTTGCTTTGAGCCAAAGGCCTAGATCTTCCAACGTAGGAAAATGTTTTGTTCCTCATTTCCTATATGGGTGCAAGTAACATTTGAATGATTTACAAGAGGTCTTACACTGACTCAAACCTTTTATGCTTTTTGATGTTTGTTGAAGTAGAGGTTGTGCTGCACGAGGTAGTTGTGTGACAAGTTACCCTCTCTGACGCCAGTGCACCATTTCCATAAACTAATGTTGAAGCATGCTTGCAAGGTGTACATGTCAAGTTGTAGGCCACATAAAACCATTACTGTCACTGGGTGTGCCAACCTAAATCTGCACGGTAGCCTAAACCGTGCTTGTTGTAGATGGGATAACTCAATATCTGGCTCTCTGATGATGCAGATCCTATGAAGACATTGTCAAGTAGGTCTGCAGAGATCTACAGACATGGATGTGGTAACTTGATGGATGAAGTCAGTCCAGATGCACTGACTGTTGATTAGCCTGCCATGCTTTCTTTCAGCAATGGCACGGAAAACAAGGCACACTGCATTTTCAAAGTAGCAGTAGTCTCCATTATAGTTAGCCAGGTATTTACTTACCTTAGTTGTACATTGGGTTTCCTGTCTTGGCTATTTTTGGGAGTAAGAGTCTTTACATGTACTAAATAGTTACCAAAGTAAAGTATTTTATCCCTGATCACAGATGTTGATGTGTAACCTGAATTGCCTGAGATTAGTCCAGTAGTCACCACTAGTCACCCATTTCATCTTGCAAAATCCTGATGACAGGCAAATTCTCATTGGTGCCAGCAATGATGCTGGTGCCAATTTTTGTTTTAGATTAATTGTACAATTTATAGTTCAACTAATAGCTAAGGAATGATGAAATATCATTGCGCCCATTCAATCACCTTCTCCAAGAAGATGTGAAATTCTAACCAATTTTCTGATCAGAATTACATGATTTGCACTGACAAACCAGGCAATCCTGCTCTGAAAATCTAGGCTAAACAATGTATTTGTTTGTGGTGACTTTGTTTTCACCAAAAATGAACAACTGGTAGTTATGCAGTCAGCGTGAACTTTTTAATTTGAGTCATTCTATCAAATGAAAATTAAGGGAAACCCTACCATTTTTTACCCTTGAGCAATATATTTGTATAAGAAGACTGTAGTTTTACTTTACTTTGGGATTCAGCATCAGAGAAGTGTAATTTCCATTATATTTTTTAAAAATTAAAATTTATTCATTCACGGGATGTGGACTTCGTTGGCTGGGCCAAAATTTATTGCCCATCCCTAATTGCTCTTGAGAAGGTGGATGTGAGCTGCCTTCTTGAACCACTGCAGCCCATGTGGCATAGGTACACCCACAGTGCTGTTAGGGAGGGAGTTCCAGGATTTTGACCCAGCGACAGTGAAAGAACAGAGATATATTTCCAAGTCAGGATGGTGAGTGGCTTGGAGGGGAACTTCACCGTTTTACTAATAATTAGTATTTGAAGAGAATAGTATGGAAAAAAAAAGTTCCATAATTGTTTTTTTCAACACAGATGAAACTTTACGCAAGCAAGTAGCAAACAAACGCTGTCGCAGTCGCTCACGGCAAGCTAGCATAGAAACAGAGCACAAAGTTCTTAGTGATCTCACTAACATGGCAGAGAATCAAAATGCGAATGTTGCTCAAGGTGGGCAATGGCAACCAACACATCCAACTCCCCCTGGCCCAACACATGGGAACCAACAGGAATTAAACTGCCAGCGAAGAGAGAGACATAACCGAATGGAGAGAGACCGCAGGTAAGTCTTGAATGGGATAAGAGGAATAGCAGTTTTGATAGATGTCTAATTTAAAATTCAGACTAAATTGTACTGAGCAAATTATGTTCTGCTCAACTAGTATTTGCATTTCATCTTTGCTTTATGTCTCAGTCTCCATATAAGTAATGGAAACCTAGGGAAAAAGGCCCAAGAATTTAAATCAGCCTGTTTACAAGCTTCAAACTGCTTTTAAATTGTCATTAGGATGTGGATACTTTTGCTTCATGCTACTTATAGAATTTGGATTTCTATCATTGTGAACTGTCCAGTGCACTATCGAGTCTCAGTATAAGCTTTGTGTACTTGTATAATTCTGAATATATCTTAGCACCCATTATCTTTTTATCTGCTTGCCACAATCTGTGAACTTTGGAAGTCATAGGTCTGCTATTACTCCCATGTCTATATCTAAGTTTTCCTGTGCTACTTCAGTTTCATTTGCTGTACTTATGATCCATATTTTTCTCAAGGAGTACTTTACATTTCTCAATGCAAACATTCATTTGCAATTTGTCTGCCCAGTTGTTTGCTTAAAGCTTTAGCTTCACCCTCTGTCTATTGCTCTCCATATTTATTCCGATCAGAAAATTTGATAAGATGAAGGAAGAATGAACAAACTTACAATTGGGTTTGTATTGTTACATAACATGTCCTTCTTAATGCCACACAACATTTAAGTTAATTGGAGCTAAGTGCAACTTTGAAATTTAATTCAAAAATTACAACTGTTATTTAAGCTAGGCTAAGGAGGCTTATTGATAAAAAAAATTTGAAATAAACTTAAAATTGGAGTTGGCAGTGTGTAAACTTTTCAGATGTAAAGTAGACACTGAAGGGTCCAACATGACTTATTCTTTCCTTGCTTAAGGAGGCTCACAAAAAGGATTTGTGCCAGAATTCCACCCATTGTTAATCAGTGGCCAAAAATCTAGTTCGTGATTCAGTGACATTGTGTACAGGCTGCAATTGGAAAGAAAAGTTATTTGTACCCCATACTGGTTACATCACCCGAGTATTAATAGATCATTGAAAAAAGTGATTGCATTAGTGAAGTGAGTTGATTTTGATTCAATTTAAATTTTAGGTTCCTAGGCCTAAATTTTCAGCTTGGCGGGTGGGCCCGGGAGCAGTCAGGAAATGCACCGCTGACCTCGATCGGTCCCCGACCTTGATTTCACGCTGGCTGGCCGTTAATTGGCCAGCCAGCGTGAAACGTGTGCTGAAATGCTCAGTGCTGCTGGGGTGGGGGCAGGAGGAGGGCGGGCAATGTGGTTTCCGTGGGTACGGGCGAACGCTGAGAAAAAGCTCCCTGAAGGCAGAGAGCTACCTCAGGGAGCTGCAGACTCGAAAACCATGAAATAAAGATTCAAAATCAGGAAACAAATGTCCAAACATCACAATCAGGCACCTGAACATATGGGTGATAAAAATGCTGTGCATAGATTTTTATTTTATTTGATAATGGAAACTTCATCCCACCCTTGGATCGGGTTTCATGAAAAATGCGAAGTCCGCCTGGTCGATTCGTCCGTCCATCAACCGTAAGGTTGGTCGGACAACGAAAAATTGGAGTCAATTGCTCCATTAATGGATTTAATTGCCCTCTTAATTGTCAGTGGGCGCGCTTCCGATTTTTGCACGCGCCTGCTGACCAAAATATCATGCAAACACAGGATGATGTAGGGATGCTCGCCCAACGTCATCACGTGCAATTTCACGTCTGATTGGGTAGGGTGCATGCCTGCCCAATCAGTGTAAAATTCTGCCCATAACGTATTATTGATCGATTAAACTGCTCAGTATTTTGATCAGTATCCGATAGCTTTGAAATGTGTTTGTCATAGTAAATAATTAGCTGTCACGAAAAGTAGTATATTCAATGAATAACAGAGGAGAGACGCAATGCATCAAATATTTGATACTTGTATATTTTTGTAATTATAGTTAGGATTTACTGAAACGTGAATATATTTGCAGGCGCAGAATCCGTATTTGCTGTGATGAGCTGAATTATCTTGTTCCATTCTGCAATTCTGAGACTGATAAAGCTACAACTTTACAGTGGACCACTGCCTTTCTCAAATATATTCAGGAAAAACACGGTGATACACTAAAAAAGGTAGGTTACATTTTATCTAAGTATTCGTTCCTCTTCTGAAGACTGCCTCTACAGGATACAGGACACTAGGATGTAGTTCCATGGGTATTGACAGAACCACAGTCCCCCACCATTGTTCATGTTTGAACCTTGGCAATGACTGTAGCATCACAATTGAGCCTGATCCTGTCCTTGCCTCCAGTATACATTTTCAGTATCAAGCGTGGTTTAATTCTGGGATTCCCTCGTCTGTGTGGCAAAGTACTGTGCCACAAGGTGCTTAACTACTAAAGTATCAAGGGTGTTGACCAGACTGCTTAATTAAGAAAAAAAATCCAGAATTAGATATTGTGTTAGAATATTGAATTCTTACAAAATTTTGAGTTAAAATCTACTAATGCATTCTCAGGCTTTTCTCTAAAGGACAAGTCAGTCATATCTTCTTTGATAGGAAAACTTGGGAGTGTGCTGTACTAAGTTTACTCTACACATTGGGAAGTCATTTTGATAGCTGGTTCGTTAGAGGATACACAAAATGAGCTGTTACGATGCAATTACAGAGAACATAGTGGATATTAAGACTACCTTAAATTTTAAAAGGCCACCAATGAAGCTATATTTAATCAATATATTTTTCTGAAAAGTTGCCGATTCTTAGAATTATTTTTGGTGATGTGTTTTGCAAAGTTTATTTACAAGACTGTTAAACTAATGACTTTGGTAATCAAATATTTCTGTTATTCTGTATGATCAAGTAGTGAGATCCAGAGTGCAGGATTTGCTTCATTTTCTTTCCTTTCATGCTGCCGCTGTGCCTCATCAGTTAGACATTGTGACGCAAAACGTGGGTGCAGCTTGATGGATAAGTTGTCGCCATTTTGAATGGTTGGTAGCAAGTTCCTTCCAATCATTAATGTCAATGCTGCTGTGCTTCAAGGAGAGCTTCAGAGTATCAGCATTTTCTTTGCAACCCCCCTCCCGGAACATTGGCTATTTCAGAGTTGAGGAAACAGGATCTGGCGAGGAGACGCTTTGCGGCCATCTGGACACTGCCCAATCCACCAACGTTTATTTTACAGAAATTTTGCTGGAATGCTTGCGGAACTGGCTTCAAGAAGAACACTAGCACTTGTTCGACTGTCTTCCCTTTGAATCCGGAGGAATACAATGGAGGCATTGCTGATGGAATTTCTCTAGCACTCTTATGGATGTATACCCACAATACCGTTAGGGAAGGAATTCCAGATATTTGACCCAACAATGATGAAGGAATGGTGATATAGTTCCTTGTCAGGATGTTGAGTGATTCAGAGGGGAACTTACAGGAGATGGTGTCCCGATGTGTCTGCTGTTTTTATTCATCTAGTTCAGTGTAGTCCAAAACATTTGGCACATGTGGTGAATTGATGTCCCTTTTTAGAGCCACATAATATTGAGTTTGGTTAAAGTTGCAGAGGTGGGTATGAGCTTGGGTGTTTCTCACGAGATCGCTATTTGATGTCCAGCTATAATTGAGCAAGGAAGAATCAAATTTTTGCTGTTAGACAGAGTCACATATCAGTCAGATTGCGACTATGTTTATCAGAATTGTCATGAAAACATGCTTTATATCATATGATGATTTCAAATCTACCGGCTGGAAACCCAAATTGAACTACTTAAAACAGAGGCTAAAGTGTGACTTGAGCTCACAGCCAAAGATGGTGTCAAGAAATCCGGACTTACCTTATTGTCAGAAGGCTTGGAACTACAACTCCCAGCATAAACTCGGGAGTTTCCACACAGGTGTGGACCGAGAGTTGGCTGTGCATGGGCAACCCAGTGTTTGGAGTTCTTAGGCCTGTCAGAAGAAAAAATAAACAACGCAAAAACATGGCCATGTGAACCCGGGAACAGACGCCGTAATTGAGAAGTGTCCCAGGCAGGGGTTAGGGGGAGGGGACAGGGAGAGACCCCAAAAGAAGTCCCAGGCAGAGGACAAGGCGAGGTCCCAAAGGCAGCCCCAGACAGGGGACAAGGAAAGGTCCCAGTTAAGAAGAAAGAACAGAGCTGAGAAAGAGGCTCCAAGCAGAAAAAGGGCTTTGGTTTGCAAACTTTAAGTAGCGAGGGCTCAGGAGAAGCTCTGGTGATTGAAGAAGGCAGCAGAAGATTGGTGATTTCATGTTGTGAGCCGTTAGCGAGAAAGGTGCCTCTTTGGAACAGTAGCATTCTGCCCGGTGTGGCCAAAGAACTGAAGTTCTGCTTGTGAGTTGGTGCTGGAGTACAGATTTGGGAATCCAGCAGGATGGAGTCTTGGAAGATGAGATTGAAACCTTGCAAGGTGGGCCATCTTTGAGGCCATCTGAGCTAAAGTGACATTTGAAGAGAATTCCAATTTAGATCTTCGAAGGTGAAGACTGGAATCCCTTGTGAGAGAGGTAAAGCTTCAACAAGATTGGCTGACTCAGTGTTTACTGATGCCTGGGTGGATTGTGAAGAGATCTGTTGAATCTGTCTTGATTGCACCTGCCATTTATTGTGCAGTGTGGTGTGTTTGACCGCAGTTTGCCTGTTAATTCACATGTACCTCATATTAACCCTGAATATTAGGGTATAAGGTAGATTTTAGAAATTGATCTATCTTTCAGACCTAATATGGTAAAATTTATTTTTGCTTGTTCAAAGTCTGTGGAATCTTGTGGCTTTATTCTCTTAACAAAGTGTCTTGAAACTCAAACTTTGCCTAGTTTAAACAAAAAGTTATTGGTTCTGTTTATGTCATGGCAGGTGATGTGTGCCCTCACACATCACAAGGGAAACTTGGTCACGCTATCACAACGATTTTGCAATTTGTATTTATTATGAGAAGATGTGTGCACTGAATTCAGAAGTAATGAGTCCACTAAGACCTTTAGAGATTTCAAAAATTAAATTAAAATATTTATTAACAAAATAAAAGATTTCAAGTACATACATGAGACTAGAATTACTTAATACTATAACAAATCCTAAAATTCCTAATTAACCTGACTCCCAGTTACACCCCTGATAAAGCAACAGTCCAAAATAGGTTTTAAATTTAAAAAAGAACCAGCAAGTTAACACAGTACCCACTTGACAGTGGAATTCCAAATGGCTTTCTCCAACTTTAGTTACTGGGCGCAGCAGTCTTATGCACAAATGGCTGGAGGCCTCTTCAAGGCTGTTACACATAGTCCTGTTAGATCTTACATGGCCTTCACCCAGCATACCCTTTCATTCTTCTTTGTATACGTTTCTCTCTCTTCAATATGTAAATCCCATTGTTCCATATGCCTTTGGAACTGTATCTCTCCCATAATATAAAAACTTTCATGTTGCCAACATTGTCATTAACCTTTGGGAAAAATAGCCACACTCCTTAGCCTTGCTTATCTGGCTAGTTATAAACACACTAACATCCCATTGAAATCCAAACAATCCCTTCACTTATCTAAAAATCCAAATTCTCTTCTCACCTTACATGCTAAGACAGCATCCATGTTTACACATTAGCATTTTAAGTACATTTCTACACCTAGCTTCTTTTGATAATTTCAAGCAAGCAGTCTACCTGGCTGCAAATGTAATTAAATCATACAAACAGAACCATCTGCACTCACCATAGGACGTAGAAGCAGAAGTAGGCCATTCGGCCCATCAAGTCTGCTCCGCCATTCAATGAGATCATGGCTGATCTGATCATTTTCAATTCCACTTTCTTGCCTTTTCCCCATATCCCTTGATTCCCTTACTGGTTAAAAATCTGTCTATCTCAGCCTTGATTATACTTAACGACCCATCCTCCACAGCCCTCTGCGGTAAAGAATTCCACAGATTCACTAACCTCTGAGAGAAGAAATTCCTCCGCATCTCTGTCTTAAATGGGCGACCCCCTACTTTGAGATTATGCCCTCTGGTCCTAGACTTTCCCAAAAGGGGAAATAAACTCTCAGCATCTACTCTGTCAAGCCTCCTAAGAATTTTATATGTTTCAATAAGGTGTCTCTCATTCTTTTAAACTCCAATGAATACAGGCCCAAGTTACTCAACCTCTCCTCATAAGAAAATCCCCCCATGCCCAGGACCAAGCTAGTAAAACTTCTCTGGACTGCCTCCAATGCCAGTATATCTTTCCTTAGATAAAGGGAACAAAACATTTCACAGTATTCTAGGTGTGATCTAATTACTGCCTTGTATAGTTTTAACAAGACTTCCATATTTTTATACTCCATTCCCTTTGAAATAAAGGCCAACATTCCATTTGCCTTTCCTTTTATCTGTTGAACTTGTATGCTAGCTTTTTGTGATTCATGCACGAGGACTCCCAATTCCCTCTGTGCTGCAGCTTTTTTCAGTCTTTCTCCATTTAAATAATATTCAGCTCCTCTATTCTTCCTGCCAAAGTGCATAACCCCACATTTCCCCACAGTTTTTGCCCACTCACTTAACCTTTCTATATCGCTCTGTAGACTCTTTGTGTCATCCTCACCACTTGCCTTCCCACCTATTTTTATGTCATTGGCAAACTTTTCAATAGTACATTCACTTCCCTCACCGAGATCATTAATATATATTGTAAATAATTGTGGCCACATCACTGATCCCTGTGGCGCTCCACTTGTTACAGGTTGCCATGCTGAAAATGCCCCCCTTATCCCAACTCTCTGTCTTCTATTAGTTAGCCAATCCTCTATCCATGCTAATATACTACCCCCAACACCATGGGCTGTTATCTTATTAAGTAGTCTTATATGTGGTACCTTATCTAACATCTTTTGTAAACCCAAATATATTACATCTACTGGTTCCCCTTTATCTATCCTGCTTGTTACCTCCTCAAAGAATTCTAATAAATTTGTCAGGCATGATTTCCCCTTCATGAAGCCATGCTAACTCTGCTTGATTATATTATGTATTTCTAAATGCTCTGCTATTGCATCCTTTATAATAGACGCTAACATTTTCCCAATGATGGATGTTAAGCTAACTGGCCTGAGGTTACCTGTTTTTGTCTCCCTCCCTTTTTGAATAAGGGCGTTACATTGGCAGTTTTCCAATCTTCTGGGACTTCTCCAGAATCTAAGGATTCTTGGAAGATTACTACCAGTGTATCCACTATTTGTGTAGCTACTTCCTTTAATACCCTAGGATGCAACCCATCAGGTTCAGGGGACTTACCGGCCTTTAGCCCCAGTAGTTTCCCAATTACTTTTTCTCTAGTGATAGTTATTGTATTTATTTCCTCCCCTGCCACTTTGCCCCTTGATTATTTAATATTTTTGGAATGCTATTAGTGTCTCCTACTGTGAAGACTGATGCAAAGTATTTATTCAACTCCTCTGCCATTTCCTGGTTCCCCATTATTATTTCCCCAGCCTTGTTCTCTATGGGGCCTATGTTCACTTTGGCCCCTCTCTTCCTTTTTATACATTTAAAGAAGCTCTTACTGTCTGTTTTTATATTACTTGCTAGTTTACCTTCAAAGTTTATTTTCTCCCTCTTCATTATTTTTTTGGCCATCTTTTGTTGGTTTTTAAAACTTTCCCAATCCTCTGGCTTATCACTAACCTTTGCCACACTGTATGTCTTTTCTTTCAATTTGATACTGCCCTTAACTTCCTTGGTTAACCATGGTTTGTTTATCCCCTTCCTACAACCTTCTTCCTCACTGGGATATATCTTTGTTGTGAGTCATGAACTATTTTCTTAAACGTCTGCCATTGTTCATCAACCGTCTTTCCTGCTAAAGCTTTCCCAGTCCACTCCAGCACTCCTGCCCTCATTCCATTGTAATTACCCTTATTTAAGTTTAGCACAGTTGTTTCCCACCCAAGTATCTCACTCTGAAACTGAATGATAAATTCATCCATGTTATGGTCACTGTTTCCCAGCGGATCTTTTACTCTGAGATCATTTATTAAACCTGCCTCATTACACATCACCAGATCCAAAATAGCCTGATCCCTGGTTGGATCCACAACACATTGCTCTGGGAAACTGTCCTGAATACATTCTGTGAATTCTTGCTTGTGGCTACCTCTGCCAATTTGATTTTCCCAATCTACGTGGAGATTAAAGTCACCCATGATTAATATACTGCCTTTTTTACATGCCCTCGTTATCTTCCGATTAATTCTCTGTCCTACACTATAGCTACTGTTGGGGGCCTATGGACTATTCCAACCAGTGTCTTCTTCCCCTTGTTATTTCTTACCTCCACCCATATGGATTCTACATCTTCCAATCCAAGATCATTTCTTGATATCGTACTTATTTCATCTCGTACTAACAAAGCAACCCCACCACCCTTTCCTTCCTGCCTGTCCGTTTGAAAAGTCGCATATCCCTGAATATTTAGTACCCAGCTTTGATCTCCATGTAACATGTCTCTGTAATGGCTATAAGATCATACCCATTAAACTCTTTTTGTGCCGTTAATTCATTTATTTTGTTCCGAATACTATGTGTATTTAGGTAAAGAGCTGTTAATTTTGCCTTTTTACCATTTTTTCCCCCTTTGACCCTATTTGCTGCAGTTTTTTTATGTTTATACACTCTGTCCCTTCCTGTTACACTCTGGGTATCATTACCTAAAGCTGCCCTGCAATGCTGCCATATCCTTCTGCATTGTAAGCGCACGTATCTCCTCTCCAGAACCTTTCCCCATCTATTTAGTTTAAAGCTCTCTCAACGGCCCGATTATTCGATTCGCCAGGACACTGGTCCCAGCACAGTTCAAGTGAATCCTGTCCCACTGGAACAGCTCCCTTCTACCTAGTGCTGGTGCCCCATAAATTGAACCCATTCCTCCCACACAAATCTTTGAGCCACGCATTTAACTCCTAGACTTTATTTACCCTATGCCAGTTTGCCCGTGGCTCAGGTCATAATCCCGAGACTATTACCTTGGAGGTTCTGCTTTTTAATTTAGCTCCTAACTGTTCAAATTCTTTCAGCAGAACCTCCTTTCTAGTACTATCAACGTCGTTTGAACCATCGTGGACGACGACAACTGATCTCTCAAGTACTTCTCCAGCCCTGAGGAGATGTCCTTAACCCTGGCACTGGGCAGTCAATACAGCCTTCGGGACTCATGCTCATGGCTGCAGAGAACGATATCTATTCCCCCTAATTATACTGTCCCCTACCACTACTATGTTCCTATATCCTCCCCTCACTTAAGTGGCTCCTTTACCATGGTGCTGTGGTCAGTTCACTCATCCTCCCTGCAGTCCCTGCTCTCGTCCACACAGCTTGCAAGAACCTCATAACTTTGGACTGTTGCAGGGGCCGAGGCTCCTCGAATGTTACCCCTGGGTCCCCATACCTGCCTCACCTTCAGTCACACCCTCCTGTCCGTGATCACAGACCCAGTTTGAATTGCCTAATCTGAGATGTGCAACCATCTCCTGGAGCAAAGTGTCCAGGTAACTTCCCCCCCCCTCCCTGATGTAGCGCAATGTCTGCAGCTCAGACTCCAGCTCCTCAACTCGGATCCGAAGTTCTTTGAGCTGCAAACATTTACTACAGATGTGTTCGCTTTGGATAATCTTGGTGTCCAGTAGCACCCACGTGCTGCAGCAGTAACACATCACCCATCCTGCCATTGCTATCGTATTTTATTTAATTTATTAGTTAATTACTCTAGTATCCCTGCTCTTTACACTTGAAGAATCACCCGCTCTTTACACTGCATTGTAATTATTTTTTTTACACAAGTATCGATCCTATACTTAACAAGCTATTTTTAAGATAAAGAGAAAGAAAAAACTAGAGACCTAAGTACAAACTAAAGACCTTACTTTTTACTTTATTGCCTAGAAATATTCATGAATCCTACTCACCAATCAGCTGCTCTCTGCATTCTTTTCCCTCTCGTGCTCTTTAATGGTCTCTCTCTCTCCACGATCTTTAATGTCTTTTCATCTCTCTCTCTCCGCGCACTTTAATGGTCTCTCACCTCTCTCTCTCTCCGTGCTCTTTAATAGTCTTTCGTCTCTCTCTCTCTCTCTCTCTCTCCCCACCCTCTTTAATGATCTCTTGCCTCTCTCTCTCTACTCTTTAATGGCCTCTCACAGCGATAAACCTACTTTACAACAAACCAGAAAAGTATTACGCAAGTTATTATACTTTAGTAACAGTTCCTAAGCAGATTGTACCAAGAACCTGGGCATCTGGTTAAGGATCATCATATAAATTCGGGTCTCTTGCGGGATTTCGAAATCCACAGACAAATACAAGTGTTGGCACTTGCTGGGGTTAAGGTTGATAAGAGTTTCATGGTAATTTTTACTATACTGTTTGAAAACCAGAATGACCTTTTCAATTCCTATGACTTTTCTGGTGAGGGAAGATTTATCCCCGAGTGATTTGCAACAATTAACCAAGGATAGGTTAATTGCATTAGCAGAGTTAGAGTTAAAAACAGGGTGTTATGACCAATGCAGTTGGTAAAGCTGAGTTATTTAAAAATCCCAGAGGGAAACTTTAAACAACTGTCATAACCTATAATTTTAAGTGTTATGTTTGAGATGTGACACCAAATTCAGGAATCAGACCACCAGTTCTCAAGGTTTTACATTAAACTAAATGTTTAAAGATATATATACACATGGCTATAAATTACTACTATCATAACTTTTGACAAATTCCCAAACTAATCTCCATTAAGGCAACAGCAACCCATAGACTTAACCAGACACCAGAAAAGCATTTTCACCTTATGAATTCAAAATGAGGCTCTTTTCACTTTGGTTCCTGTGGAGACCGTTGGAGGCTTACAGCTACCTTTTGATCTCACATTGCCTCTGCTCTGCACACCCGAAAACTGCTGAAGTTATACCTACCACTGCCCATTGAATGTAAATTCTCAGTCTCTTCTAACAATAAAACCCCTTTCATAGTACCAATTTTATTAGTAATATAAACATGTCTTGGTATCTGCTAGATAGGTGTCAGTTTTCACCCCACTTCTTGAATGCTCTGTTCAAAAAATGCAAATGCACGCTATCTCCCTTACATATCAGAGTACACATCAAAGCACCCAGATGATCTGGATTTAATCCATTTAAGACATATCCACAGACTAAACTTCCATTTTAAAAGAGAAACATTTTCCAATAATATATACATTAATAGCTTCATGACACAGGGGCTAAGAAAACTCACATAATTGTTATAATAGCACAGCATTTGGAATTAGAAGAAGATGATCCTGATCCAGGTAGAACCCAACTTGAGTTGGCTAGAATTCAATTGCAGATGAAAAAACTCGAACTGGAAAAAGAAAAAGTGAAAGAAATGGAAATGCAAAAGCTTGAACTTGAGTTTCGGAGCGAGAAAAAAATCAAGACAGCTTGAACTGGTTAGAGGAAAATCTTAGATTACAAGGTGAAAGAGAGTCTAGAAGTTCGGATGAGGAATCAAGTCCCATCCAAGCTTTGACATAACAAAAGGTGCCTAAGTTCACTGAATTAAGAGATATATCATTTTGTTTGAAAAGGTGGCTACAAAACTGAAGTGGCTAAAGGACACGTGGACAATCGCTTTGCAAAGCGTTTTGGTCAGGAAGACTATGGATGTGTATTCTAGCCTTTCAGAAGAACAATCCTCAGATTATGAGTTAGTTAAAACTGTGGAACTTAATGTTTTTGAGCTTTTTCCTGAAGCATATCGGTTAAAATTTCAGGCTTTAAAGAAAAAGACAGAATAAAACGTTAGTAGAATTTGCTAGGGGGAAAGAAATGTTGTTTGACAAGTGGATTTGATCACTGAAGTAAGAACAAACTTTTGAGAATGTGAGAGAGTTTTTTATTCATTCAGGGTATGTGGGCTTTGCTGGCTGGGCCAGCATTTTTTGCCCATCCCTAGTTGCCCTTGAGTAGGTGGTGGTGAGCTGCCTTCTTGAACTGCTGCAGTTCATGTGGTTTAGGCATACCCAAAGTGCTGTTAGGAAGGGAGTTCCAGGATTTTGAGCCAGCGACAGTGAAGGAAAGGAGATATATTTCCAAGTAAGGATGGTGAGTGACTTGGAGGGGAACTTCCAGGTGGTGGTGTTCCCATCTATCTGCTGCCCTTGCCCTTCTAGGTGGTAGTGGTCGTGGGTTTGGAAGGTGCTTTCTGAGGAGCCTTGGTGAATTCCTGCAGTGCATCTTGCAGATGGTACACACTGCTGCAACTGTTTGTTGGTGGTAGAGGGAGTGAATGTTTGTGGATGTGGCGCCAATCAAGCAGACTGCTTTGTCCTGGACGGTGTCAAGCTTCTTGAGTGTTGTGGGAGCTGCAATCATCCAGGCAAGTCAGGAGTATTCCATCACATTCCTGACTTGTGCCTTGTAGATGATGGACAGGCTTTGGGGAGTCAAGAGGTGAGTTACTTGTCGCTCGATTCCTAGCCTCTGACCTGTTCTTGTAGCTACAGTATTTATATGGCTAGTCAGTTCAGTTTCTGGTCAATGGTAACTTCCAGGACGTTGATAGTGGGGAATTCAGCGATGGTTGGATTCTCTCTTGTCAGAGATGGTCATTGCCTGACACTTGTGTAGCGCGAATGTTAATTGCCACTTGTCAGCCCAAGCTTGGATATTGTCCAGGTCTTGCTGCATTTGGACACGGACTACATCAGTATCTGAGGAGTTGCGAAAGGTGCTGAACATTATGTAGTCAACAATGAACATCCCCACTTCTGACCTTATGATGGAAGGAAGTTCATTGATGAAGCAGCTGAAGGTGTTTGGGCCTAGGACACTACCCTGAGGAACTCCTGCAGTGATGTCCTGGAGCTGAGATGACTGACTTCCAACAATCACAACCACCCTCCTTTGTGCTAGGTATGACTCCAACCAGCAGAGAGTTTTCCTACTCCTGCTCCTTGTTCGTATGCTCTGCGCTGGTGGAGTGTGTGGGTGAGCTCTGTGACAGGTCTTCAGGGAGGGTTTCAGCGGATTCCTCTTCTGTATTTCCCTCGGGGCTTGATTGGAGGCCCTGGGCCGTGGACTCAATGGCTGTTTCCCAGATGTGCCTGCGAAAGCATGGAGAGAGAATTAGTGCATGGCAGTAGCCTGTAAAACAGGACACCACTCACAACATGGTTACCTGTGAATGTTGCACTGCTGGATTCTCACTTGGTAGAGCATCGCCGGCCTCACCATCAGCACAAGAACAGTCCAGATCCTTGCCGGCCAGCTGGATGGCTGTTTTCAAAGTCCATGAGGACCTTGATTTCAGGCAATACTCCACCTGTCTGCAAATTTTCCCTCTTTTGTGTGCCAACTTGTCCTGCATGAATAGAGATGGAGAGAGTGTAAGCAGGATGCCTGCCAGGCCAGGTGATAAGTATGCCTGGCATGTATGGGTGGTGAGTTGTCCCATGGACAGGATGAGGACAATGAAGGTGTGTACGAGAGAGTGAATGGTGATGTCCCTTGAACTGGCAGTGAGAGAGGGACCTGTGGATGTGTAATGGGTTTGTGAGTGTTTCAGTTGAGAGTGATGAGAAGAGTGACTTACGCTGGTGGAACGGAGGAGATCATTCATCCTCTTGCAGCACTGGGTGACTGTCCTCTTCAGAAGGGCATTGGTGCTGACCACCACTGCCACCGCCTCCCAAGCTGGATTGGTCACGTTGCCGCCCATCCTGCAGCCAGAGCGGGGGTAGAGGACATCACGATGAGCCTCCACTGCACACAAAAGGTGCTTGAGGATGCGTCATTGAACCTGGGGCTGCAGTCTTCTTGCCTTTTGGAGCCATATCTTCTGTGCAGCAGTCCTGGGCTGGAAACACTTTGTGTGCATGCGACTGGACTTCAAATATGGCTCCCAGCATGGTGAAGCAGCAAGGTGATGGCATGGCAGGCAAATGAGAGCCCGCTCGCTAAGACGTGTTTCCCAGGAATGCATAATTAATATGGCAGGTTTGGGACAATATGACGTGAGAAGCCGCCATTGCGGCTGATGGGTAAAATATCGTTTTACCTGCCCGCTATTGCACTTAGTACAAACCTGGGACAATTCCGCCCCTCATGTCTACAAAAACCCATCAAAGACAATAACCTCAGGGGAATATGAGTGAACCACGTATCTTGTCCCCAGTAGCAAAGCATGAAGACAATCACCTGGGTTACTCAACTGTGTAAAGACGAACCATTAAACCTATTGACTTGGACAGTGGGATCCTGGCTGAGAGGGGGATTCTCAGACATGAACTAATCAAGTTATAATGGAATACAGTAGCCACAACCATGTTTGAATCATTGGGTGATGTTGTGACAAGCCCACCTTTGTGTATTTAGGCATCTGCTTTCTCTAGTCGAGAACAAGCACCGAGACACTGAAAGAAGAAGACCGAGTGGTGTCCCTCCTTCCTCTCTCTCTCTCTCTCCAACCTAACTTGCAAATTTCAACCCCTGTTTCCTTCTTGTAACTATCCAGCTGCTTCAGATAGAGACTTCTTTAAGAACCTCAACCCCACACTACTGTCTCCAGAAGAATCAACAAATCGTCCGTCTACATCTTCAAATCGCCTTGATGAGCAGCAGGACCACCAAATTCAGCCTGAAGCCAGCCAAGAACTAACCTTCACAAATGTATACCCCTTTAATTTTTATTGCACTGTAACTTTCTTAATCTATCCTTCCTCACTCTGTAATCTATTTGCGTGTGTATGTGAACTTGGAGCGTTGGTGTGTGCGACAATCAAAGCGTATTTTATTATTTTTACTCAGACCAGGCTAATTACAATAAAAGTTATCCTCTTTCCTCTGTTAAAACTCAAGAAAACCTGTCTGATTGTGTCTTTAATGATCACAGTATGTAAACCATTAAAAACTTACTGAACTGGCAAGTATAACCCTTTCAAAAAAACCTGTTGTGGTCAAACGAGGAGTGGGAAAAGAGAGGGGAGCTATCCTACCCTTCCTCACCTAGTTATAACAGAATATAGTTCAGTTGTCAGGTTTCTAGTGACTTGGAAGCTAGAGGACCACATACTCGATGAAACAAGAAAAATAGTCCATCGTTTGTTACCTTCTCTGTTCCTGTTCACTCTGGGTGCCTCTAAATCTGTGGGACTGCTCCGTGAAGCACCCTGAAAGGAGGGCCGGCCTTCGGAAGGACAGTGGTCCGATTGCCCTTGAAATTTCCTCTGGGAATCGGGTGACACAGGAGATGTGAACTGAAAAACTTGGTTTCTTGGGCTGGTAGTTGGTGATGTTCGCCAAACAGTTGAGGTGCCTGAGCATTGGCCCGTGCTGTATGGCTGCCAATGAGAATTGAAATATGCAATTTCCACAAGCTGGGGCGGCACAGCAACAGATATGTGCAGCTTCATTCTTAATTGGCCTGTTGAAATGAGAGATTGAAAGAATAGGGCACTATTGGTGTAAAAGGAGAGATTACAGGAGGTCAACCATGAACCAAAGATTTATTAAATGTCCAGGCGCTGTGTTCAGACATGGCAGATGACAGAGTGCAGTAGCCAATACATAGAAATTTGTTGATTCTTTTTCCTCCCCGAGTCTCCTAATATATCAATTCTGATAAAATAGGGACAGTTTACACTGGAAGAAATTTGTTTTTTTTTAAAACTGGAGCACCCTGCCAGAACGGAACACTTCAGTTAACAGATTGTCACCACCCTTTGAGAGTGTATATAGCAAGCTCGCTTTGCGAAACAGTTGGATTGCAAAACCCTTTGAAACTGTTCTGCTGGCTCTGGCAGTGAGCGTATCAGTCTTGACTATTGATGGCTTAAAGCCTCAGAAGAATTTTTAAAAGATTGTACATTTATTTTAATAGTACTGCATACATTTTATATTACGTGGTGAATGTGGTGGCCTGATTGTCACAAGTTTAGCAAGAATCCAAATCCTATTGGACAATGTTGTTTTAGATGGAAGAGGTCACAGGTTTGGAAGATACTCTCGAAGGAGGCTTGGCAAGTTGCTGTAGTGCATCTTGTAGATGGTACACACTGCTGCAACTGTGCACCGGTGGTGGAGGGAGTGAATGTTTAAGGTGGTGGATGGGGTGTCGATCAAGTAGGCTGCTTTTCTTGGATGGTATTGAGCTTCTTGAGTGCTGCTGGAGCTGCACACATCCAGGCAAGTGGAGAGTATTCCATTATACTCCTGATATGTGCTTTGTAGATGACAGGCTTTGAGGAGTCAGGAGGTGAGTTATTCATTGCAGACTTTCTAGCCTCTGACCTGCTCTTGCAGCTCTATATTTATTGTTTCTGGTCATTGGTAACCCACAGGATGTTGATAGTGGGGGATTCAGTGATGGTAATGCCATTGAATGTCAAAGAGAGATGGTTGGATCCTCTCTTGTTGGAGATGGTCTTTGCCTGGCATTTGCGTGGCATGAATGTCATGTCCACTTATCAGCCCAAGCCTCATTGTTGTTCAAGTTTTGTTAATGTGCTGCACTCTTGTGGACTGCTTCAGTATCTATGGAGTGGCGAATGGTACTGAACACCATGCAATTGTTAGCAAGCATCCCCACTTCTGACCTTATGTTGGAGAGAAGGTCATTGAGGAAGCAGCTGAAGATGGTTTGGCTTAGGGTATGACCTAGAGGAATTCCTACAATTATTTCCTGGGACTGAGATGATTGGCCGCCAACAACAACAACCATCTTCCTTTGTGCTAAAACAAAAATACCTGGAAAAACTCAGCAGGTCTGACAGTATCTGCATAGAGGAAATAGAGAAATGGGGTGAAATATAAGCTGGTAGAGAGGGGTGGGACAGGTAGAGCTCGATAGGGGGCCAGTGATAGGTGAAGGTAAAGAAGAGATTGCCAAAGATGTCATAGACAAAAGGACAAAGGGGTGTTGACGGTGGTGATATTATCTAAGGAATGTGCTAATGGGGACATTAAGGGTAGCAAGCAGGACAAGCTAGTGGCAGATGGCCCTAGTTGGGGTGGGGTGGGGGGGAAGGGGGGAAGGGATCGAAATGGGCTAAAAGGTGGAGATGAAACAATAGATCGAAATAAATTTAAAAATAGGTAGGAAAAGAAAAATATATTTGTAAAAAAAATTATAAATTATTGGAAAAAGGGGGATCGGAAAGTGGGTGGGGATGTAGGAGAGAGTTCATGATCTGAAGTTGTTGAACTCAATATTAAGTCCGGAAGGCTGTAAAGTGCCTAGTCGGAAGATGAGGTGCTGTTCCTCCAGTTTGTGTTGAGCTTCACTGGAACATTGCAGCAGGCCAAGGACGGGCATGAAAGCAGGGTGGTGTGTTCAACACCTTCCGGACTTATTATTGAGTTCAACAATTTCAGATCATGAACTCTCTCCTCCATCCCCACCCCCTTTCCGATCTCCCCTTTTCCAATAATTTATAATTTTTTTACAAATATATATTTCTTTTCCCACCTATTTTTAAATTTATTTCGATCTATTGTTTTATCTCCGCCTTTTAGCCCATTTCGATCCCTTCCCCCAACCCCACCCCGACTCGGGCCATCTGCCACTAGCTTGACCTGCTTGCTACCCTTAATGTCCCTAATAGCACATTCCTTAGATAATATCACCACCGTCAACACCCCTTTGTCCTTTTGTCTATGACATCTTTGGCAATCTCTTCTTTGCCTTCACCTATCACTGGCCCCCTATCGAGCTCTACCTGTCCCACCACCCTCTATCAGCTTATATTTCACCCCATTTCCTTAGTTCTGATGAAGGGTCATACGGATTCTAAACGTCAACTATATTCCTCTCCGCAGATACTGTCAGACCTGCTGAGTTTTTCCAGGTATTTTTGTTTTTGTTCTAGATTTCCAGCATCCGCAGTATTTTGCTTTTATCTTTTTTTCCTTTGGGCTAAGTTTGGCTCCAATCGGTGGAGCGTTTTCCTCCCGATTCCCATTGACTTCAGTTTTGCTAGGCCTCCTTGATGTCACATTTGGTCAATGTTGCCTTGATATCAAGGGCATTCACTCTTTTCTCATCTCCGATTTCAGTTCTTTTGCCCATGTTTGGACCAAGGCTTTAATGAGGTCTGGAGCTAAATGGCTCTGGTGGTACCCAGATTGAACATCGGTGAATAGGTAAAAACAAAAAACTACTGCGGATGCTGGAAATCCAAAACAAAAACAGAAATTCCTGGAAAAACTCAGCAGGTCTGGCAGCATCGGCGGAGAAGAAAAGAGTTGACGTTTCGAGACTCGAAACGTCGCCATCAGTGAATAGGTTGTTGCTGAGTAAGTGTCGTTTCATAGCACTGTCAGTGACTCTTTCCATCACTTTGCTGGTGATTGAGAAAAACTGATAGGGCAGTAATTGGCCGGATTGAACTTGTACTGCTTTTTGTGGATGTAGGAATGGATTTTTCCATTGTGCTGGGAAGAAATAAAAACGTGTATCTGAAAGAAATGCTTCATGTAATTTATACTTTGCACCTATGGAACTGGAATAGTCGCAGTGCACTACAACACATCACATGACATGAATAAAGGGTTGAGGAGGGAAGAACAAATTTACATGCATCTTAAGTAAGTTATATTATTAGGTAAGTATTAGAAGTATTGGGGGAGACTTTCTACTACTGGCTGCAAGTTTCTTGCCTGAAAAATAAACAAAAGCCGGCTGATAATCTAGTGCTGACCTTGTGCACCCATTCCTGAATCAATTTTCAAACAAGCCTTTAAATGGGCCCAGATGGTACAGTTAAACAAATCGAGCGCATACATCTGTGGTAGGATTGCAATTCCAACAAAATGGCAGAGGTACATGGTGCATGCCGGTCCCATTACTCCAGGCATTGAGGGGCCTAACCAGAAATCCTGAAGAGACTTCCCCAAAAGGTAAGGAAGATTTTGTGGACCCATGAGAAGCAGTTGTGCTCCTGCAAGCCTCACTTAATCTTCTAGTCCAGCCCACCCTCACACATTCATCATTTGGCACCATCATGATTAAACCTCACTCATGAGGAATACTGGAGCCTTAGTTTCTAGCTCGCCTTCTGACTTTGTTTGGCTCACATCTCTTCTGACTCTAATCGCAATGTTCTTGGCCGATAACCTTCCCACATTGCTTCATTCTGTTTAACCACAACGACCACGATCAAATTTTATCCACATTATCTTTAGTGGTTTCAGAGGAGTCAGTTCTTTAGTCTCCAATATTAATAGTAGTCCTGATGGTAATTCTCCTATTGTGTAGCTCTGATTTACCATTTCGTATGCTGCATCTTATAGTTCTATTATTCCTTTTCACCTTCTTGAAAATGTTTGTATTCATCTAGTCCTCGAAAGGAGACCTCGACTACCCTTCCAGCTGTCTGCCTCTTGTATTTACATCTTTAATTTCTACATGTATGGAAGTTATTATTAACCTACAAACTACCATTGAGGATCATAATTATAGTTTGCCATCATATGTAATATGAGAAGGAATTTGAGATACTGAGATTATCTCCAGTGGAAAGGAGCAAGTTAAGAGAATATTTAATAGAAGTTCTCAAAATTAAAACATGGGTAGAATGAAAAAGAAAAGATTATTTCCCCTTGTTAGGGAATCAATGATGAAGGATCATCACTTTAAAATTGCGAATATGGTTCAGAGAAATTTCTTTACCCAAGGAGTTGCTAGAACTTGGAATGCTTTGCAATAGGAAGCAGTTGAAGAAAACTATTCAAGAGAAGAGTAGGTAAACACTTGAATCAGACGAAGATAAAGAGTTAAGGAGAGCAAGTTAAACTGCGGGATTAGTATTGCATTGCTCTAGCAAAGAACCAGCACAGACATGATGAATTAAATGACCTCCTGTTGTACCTGATCCATACTTATCAATATTGTTTTCAGTATGGGCTTCCACCATATGATCTGACCTATGCTCTTCTCCTCTGGAACTCTTCTTTTGAATGCCAGGTGAAACTTCCTTCACAATGTTCTCTCTCACATTGCTACAATCTCCTCTAGTCATTATCCAACCACATCCATTCACTTACTTATAATTTAATTCTGCATTGATCATATGGCCCATCCTCAACGTGCAACCATATTTTATTTGTACTGCAATGGTTGAAATATTACATTGTAGATCACAATCTATTAAGATTCCCAAAAGAAGAACATTGCAGACTTGGAGCCTAATTCCAGCATAGGTGTGACTTTTTCAGTTGCTGTGATGCTATAGTTGCTTTGAGCTTTTATCTAGGCAAGTGTAGAAAACTTCTGCTACATCCAATCTTTGGTTCAAAACAATTAAGCACGTAACAGGCACATTGCTGTCCAGGACCAGGAATTTCATCACAATTTTTTGTGGAAAGCAACAATCAACAAAAAATGGATTCCCATGTTATGATCCTGGGCCAGACCCCCAAGTTCTTGGTCTGATCTGGTTAGGGATCAATAACTTTTTAACTGTTTAAAGTAGAAAAAGTTTAAGATACAAGATACTTGGTAAGAGAATAAAACCACAAGATTCCATAGGTTCCAAACAAACAAAACTAAATTTTACTATACAAGGTCAGAAAGTTAAAGCAATTTACCTTATCTATCTTATACCCTAACATTCAGGGTTAACCATAGAAAAGTTACAGCAAGGAAAGAGGCCATTTAGCCCGTTGTGTCTGCACTGGCAGTTAATATGAGATACATGTGAACGAACAAGCAAACTGTGATCAAACACACCACACTGCACAATAAATGTCAGATGCAACCAAGACAAATTACATGAATTTCTCAACAACCCACCCAGTAGTCAGTGAACCCTGTAGAATCGCCTACTCCCGTTGTGGCAGGCATTATGGCAGGTGGGGTGGGGGGAGGAATTGGCAAGAGGGTCAGAAATAGGTTTCATGCTCACAGCTGGATCGTCTGGTGGCGTTCACCATGGCAGATCACGAATCCTGCTGGAGGCCGGCATGAACTTGATTTGCATCCTGCTAATTGGATGCAAAGTAAGGTCCGACCGGATTCGTTCCCCAAACCTGGTTTATTGTTACATCGGCAGGCAAACACGCTGGCCCAGAATATGTCTGGACAAGCGTGACCTGCAGAAGTCGGGACTTACCTTTAGGGCCTTGGTCAGATCGCGGACCTCCGAGGAGATAATGATGCTGGAGCCTTACAGCTACTGAACCCTGGAGGGACACGTGCATCATATGCTGGGTAGATCCTCATGCACATGGCTCCTCCGCAAAGCAGCTCTCAGAAGATGGGAGTTCTCCATGCGGCAGCTTCGACTTCGCTAAGGCTTCAGACCTTCACGGACTTTGCCATAGGCTTGCACCATTGTCCATGGTTTCCATTGATGCTTTAGGCCTGTTTCGGAACTTCATGGATTTTGCCATGGGCTGGCATGGATGACCGGTGAGTGGTGGGTTGGGGGCGGAACAAGGGCTTTGTGTGATTGGGAGAGGAAGGTGCACTGGTCGGGGGTGAGGGTTGAGGTAGGAAGTGGAAGGATAGAGGTATCAGCGGAGGGGTGAGATTGCGGAGGTAACAAAAGTGTCGGGGGGGCGTGGTTGGGAGGGGTGGACAAAAGTGTCGGACGGTGAGGTTGGGAAGGAGAAGGATGGAATATGGAGGAAGGAGGGTGTAATTGGGGAGAATGTTGCAAGTGGGAAGGTAGGTGTATGGGGGGAGGAAGTTGTAAGGGAAGGAGTTCAGAGGGGGGCAGTTGTCCGGTGGAGGGGGAGGAGAGATTTCGGAGGAGGGGAAGGTATCCAGGTGGAGGAGGGAGTGAGGGCGGCGGAAGGAGTAAGGGGAGGGTGGAATGTCCAGGTGAGCATGCAAGGGAGGGATCTGTGGAGCCAATGACTGCCTCCTGGGAGCGAAGGGTGGGTGTGGTAGGAGGGAATGGTGAGTGTGAAAGGGGGCAATGGGAGGGTGAGGGTGCATTGGTACTGGTAGAAGGGGTGGCGAGTGCAGTTGGTGGGGACACAGAGGCAAACACAGACCCTGGGGGTGGGAAGGAGGAGGTCAGTGTGGATAGGGGTGGGATTTTCAGGAAGGAAGGGAACGTGCACATTCACCTGGACATCCTGGAATGACAAGAGTTTGGGCTGTAGGGTAACGGTGAGGAGGTCGAAGGTGATGCCACGGGGGTCGACTGTGATGGGAGAAAGAACATGGGTGACTGGGGGAGGGGAAAGGGCGGGGGAGCTTATGAAAAACTTGATTACAACCATGTTTTTCGAATCGAAAGTGAGCGGAGCCTCGTGTTTGACGGGCACAGGTGCTGCACGTGAGTGCAATTATTGGATGGGTGGTGATGCAGGTCAGCTCAGTTGGACAACTGAAAGAGAACCCCAGCAGGCAGCATTGAAACCGCTCAGGACATTGAGATGACTGTGTTGGATGAAGGCTGCACGTGCATGGGACAGTGCTTGAATGAGGCTCCGAAAGGCCTTGCCACACACATACTTCTCCCTTCAGAATCTTCCTGATCTGGCTGTGTGCAGCTGAACTGCAAGTGTGGGGGAATGCAGGGGGAGAACTTGCGAATTCTGTAAATGAAGCTAAAGGACAACATTCCACATTATTCACGAAAAGTTGATATATTTTTAGATTATAAAGTGGCAAAATGTGTTCAACGATGCAGCTACGTGAGCAAAATTTCATATCTTTTCTAGGCCTACCACTTCTTCTAGGTGCTGCCCTGACAGCCTGTGCAATGGTTGGCCCTGTTTCCTCTGATGACTTCGACTTCGGCATGTGCCCTCTGGAGAGCCGAGGCCTTAAGGACGCCGGCTTGCTTTGGCTGTCCTCCTATGGGCCAGCTGCTCGCTCTAAGGTGATAGAGGGCGAAGTTGAGAGGGTCACAGGCAAAGGGGACTCAGACAGCCTCTGAGATTCCTGAGTGGATGACCCAGGAGTGTCCAGCTGCCCCTCCTCCTCCTTTCGGGTGCCCTAGGATCCTGGCTTGACTCTTGAGGGGAAGGAGCACCTGGAGGGTCATCAAGGTACCCCATTTCCCCCTCACGTTGGCACTGCAGGAATTCATTCATGGCGATGGAGTGTAGGTCTGCGTATATCTCCGAGTTCTGGTGGACCAGGGTCTTCGTGGTATCTACCATCCTACCAATGGAGAGCTCCATGTACGCACCCGTGGGCACCGCTTCATTATAGACCAGGTGGACGCACTCCTCCAACTTCTTGAGGGCTTCCAACAGCTCTGCGTGATGTTCCCCAGAAGGCTGACTCTCCACGATGAGTTGGAAGGCCGAATCCAGAGTCTCGTCATCTGACTTGGGCCTCTCAGATGCCTCTTCCCCAGCAGTCCTCCGAGTAATAGGGGAGCTCTGCTGAAGCTGCTTCCTGCTGCGGACACATGTCCATGCGGTGACCACCAGATTGAACCCAAGTCTGCTCTAGATGTAGGTCCCACCTAAGTGTGTGTCTCTGCACTGGTGGAGGGTGTGGGTAAACGTTGTGATGGGTCTTCCAGGCTGCTTATTTCCAGCTCTTCAATGAAGGGAAGAGTCCTCTTGGCTGATGGTGAGGACCTGGATGGGACTGAGGGACTGGCTGGCTGAGGGCATCCGTTGCTTGGCAGAGCTCCCTGTGAACCAAAGTAGAGATAATTAGTGCATGGCAGCAGAGTCAATAACAGGAGATAGAGCACTCATGGTTGCGTTGAGAGAAGGATGATCTGGTGCAGGATCCTTATATGGGTGTTCACAGCCGACCTCATCATCGCCGCAGGCACGGTCCACGTCCTCACCAGTCAGTGTGATAGCACGCTCCTCAATGTGAGTGAGGGGCCTAATGTCAGCCGTTTCACCGCCGGTCTGGGATCTTTCCCTCCTGTTGTGTGCCAGCTTCTGCTGCATGAAAATAGATGGAGACAGTATGAGCAGAATGCATGGCACTGCGTGGAATGTTTGTGTGGTGAGCGGAGCCATGGACAGGATGAGGACGTGAGCTCCAGAGGATATGAGCCTGATGGAGATGTGAGGGTGTATGTGAGAGGAGTCACTAAATTTGGGGGCTGCCATCACCTTTGTTTTTGGGGCCATCTGTTGCCTGGTGCAGTCCTGGTCTGTAGACATGTCGTAGGTTATGCTCAGGTGTATTTTAAATATGACGCCTGGAGCGAGGAAGCACTGAGGTCATGGCGTGGCGGGCAAATCTGAGCCCGCCCACCAGTGATCCGGCGTGTTTCCCGTGAATGCATTATTAATGAAGTTAGGAAGGGAATATTACAGCGCGAAAATCCGCCTTTGTGGCCAGCAGGTAAAATGTCTTTTTTCACACCCACCACCGCACTTAGTGCAAATCTGGGACGATTCCACCCTGAGTCAACCAATCTCATTGAAACTCTGTCTTTCTCCTGTGGGATTCCAGTCTTCACCTTTGAAGATCTCGCCTTGGAATTCTCTCCGTAAGTAGCTCCAACTCGGGCAGCCTTAACGACAGCCCACCTCACAAAGTTTCAATCTCCTCTCCCTCAACTCCGTTCCTCTGAATTCCCAAGTCTGCTCCAACTCACAAGCACAAGTTCAGCTCTTCGGCTGAGCCGAGTAGAATACAACTGCTCCAAAGGGTTACCTACACCTATGTTTGTATGTATGAAGCAGCTGAAGATGTTTGGGCCTAGGACATTACCCTGAGGAATTCCTGCAGCGATGTCCTGAGACTGAGATGATTGACCCCCAACAACCACAGCCAACTTCCTCTACACGGGTGACCGCTTTGCAGAACACCTTCACTCAGTCTGCAAGCATAACCCAGACCTTCCTGTTGCTTGCCATTTCAACACACCATCCAGCTCTCGTACCCACATGTCTGTCCTTGGCCTGCTGCAATGTTCCAGTGAAGGCCAACACAAACTGGGGGATCAGCACCTCATCTGAAATTACAGCCTTCCAGACTTAACATTGTGTTCAACAACTTCAGAGCATGCACTCTGCCCTCCATCTTTACTCCTTTTTGAATCCAATTTTTTGGTTTTTTTATTTTAATTTTTATTCTTATTTTTATTTTTTATCTATTTTTATTACTTATCCATTTTTATCCTTTTTCCCCAACGCTCCCCTGCCCCCCAATAGCACCATCTGTCACTTGTTTCTATGTTGTACTTTCGTAGGGCACTCACCCTTGTTCTGCTATCAACACATTCTGCCACTATCAGCACCTTCTTTAGTCCTTGCCACTACCATTAACACTCACTATAGTCCTTGCCACTACCATTAACACTCTCTTTGTCTTGTGTCCATGACACCCTTGTCAAATTCTCTTTAGCTTCCACCTATCCCTGACCTTCTATCTTGCTTCACCTGCTCCAACCCCTCTTAAACAGTATAAAATCCATCACATTTCTATTTCTATTTAGCTCTGAAGAAGAGTCATACAGACTCAAAATGTTAACTCTTTCTCTGTCCACAGATGCTGCCAGACCTGCTGAGTTTTTCCAGCATTTTCTGTTTTTATTTCAGATTTCCATCATCTGCAGTATTTTGCTTTCATCTTCCTTTGTGCTAGGTATGACTTCAACCAGTGGGGAGTTTCCCCCCTGATTCCCATTGACTCCAGTTTTGCTAGGGCTCCTTGATGCCACACTAAGTGCCACTCGATAGCACTGTCGATGGCACCTTCCATCACCTTGCTGATGATCAAGAGTAGACTGATGGGGCGTTAACTGGCCTGGTTGGATTTGTCCAGCTTTTTGTGGACAAGACATACCTGGGCAATTTTCCACATTGCCAGGTAGATGCCAGTGTTGTAGCTGTACTGGAACAGCTTGGCTAAGGGCGCAGCAAGTTCTGGAGCTCAAGTCTTCAGTGCCATTTTTGGAATGTTGTCATGCCCCATAGCCTTTGCAGTATCCAGTGCCTTCAGCCTTTTCTTGATATCATGTGGAGTGAATCGAATTGGCTGAAGACTGGCATCTGTGATGATAGGGAGCTGAGGAGGTGGCCGCAATGGATCATCCATCTGGCACTTCTGGCTGAATGTTGATTTTAAATGCTTCGGTCTAATCTTTTGTACTGATGTGCTGGGCTCCCCCATCATTGACATTGGGGATGTTTGTGGGTTGTTTAATTGTCCAATACCATTCATAACTGGATGTGACAGGACTGCACAGCTTAGATCTCATCTGCTAGTTTTGAGATTGCTTAGCGTTATCTATCGTGTACTGCTTCCGCTGTTTGGCATGCAAGTAACCCTGTGTTGTAGCTTCACCAGGTTGACACCTCATTTTTACGTCTGCCTGGTGCTGCTCCTTGCATGCCCTCCTGTACTCTTCATTGAACCAGAGTTGATCTCCCAGCTTGATGGTAATGGTAGAATGTGGCTGTGATGAGCCATGACGTTATAGATTGTGGTTGAATACAATTCTGCTGCTGCAGATGGCCCACAGCACTTCCCGGATGCCCAGTTTTGAGTTGCTAGATCTGTTCGAAGTCTATCCCATTTTACACAGTGGGCTTGCCACACAACACGATGGAGGGTATCCTCAATGTGAAGGTGGGACTTTGTCTGTGATAGGTAGATTGATGAAGACGAGGTCAAGAAGGCTTTACCCTCTTGTTAGTTCCCTCACCACCTGCTGCGGAACCAATCTAGCAGCTACGTCCTTTAGGACTCAGCTAGCTTGGTCAGCAGTAGTGTTACCTAGCCACTCTTGGTGACGGACATTGAAGTCCCCACCTAGAATACGTTCCAAGCCCTTGCCAACCTCAGTGCTTCTTCCATGTGGTGTTCAACATGAAGGAGTACTGATTCATCAGCTATGGGGAGGTGGTAGGTGGTAATCAGCAGCAGGTTTCCTAGCCCATGTTTGATCTGATGCCATGAGACTTCATGGGATCGAAGTCAATGTTGAGGACAACTCCCTCCCAACTGTATATCACTGTTCTGCCAGCTGTGGTGGGCCTGTCCAGTCAGTTATACCCTGGATGGTGATAGTGGTGTCTGGGACATTGTCTGTAAGGTAGGATTCAGTGAGTATGACTGTGTCAGGCTGTTGCTTGACTAGTCTGGAGGACAGCTCTCCCAATTTTGGCACAATCCCCCAGATATTAGTAAGGAGGACTTTGCAGGGTAGACAGGGCTACAATTGCCATTGTTGTTTCTAATGCCTAGGTCGATGCCTGGTCTGTCCAGTTTCATTCCTTTTAGGCTTTGTAGTGGTTTGATATAATTAAGTGGCTTGCTAGGTCATTTCAGAGAGCAGTTAAGAGTCAACTACATTGCTGTGGGTCTGGAGTCACATGTAGGTAAGGACAGCAGATTTCCTTCCCTAAAGGGCATTAATGAACCTGATTGGTTTTTATGACAATCAACAATGGTTTCATGGTCATCATTACTGAGACTAGCTTTTAATTCCAGATTTATTAATTGAATTTAAATTCCACCAGCTGTCATGGTGGGATTTGAAGTTGTTTCCTTCGATCATTAGTCCGGGCCTGTGGATTACTAGTCCAGTGACATTACCACTGTGCTACCATCTCCCCTAAAGTAGGTGGTCAGCAGTTTAGTGGAAATGGGATCTACGTGGTATGAGGTGGGTTTCATCAGAAAGGTGATCTCAGGAGGAGTGAAACGCTTGAGATTAGAGCTAGGATAAAGGGGAACCTGAGGGATAGGTTTGGCTCGATGAATAAGATGGGGGCGCAGCTGCAGAGGAAGCTGAGCAAATAATTCAATCATCTTGTAGATTGATGAGTTATAAATAGTGGAGAAAAAAAAGCCAGCAATTATCTTTACTCTCCAGTTTGATCTCGTAGCGAGGGATTTTGGAAGAGGGGATTGTGGCCTGAGATTGCTTGATGTGTTCCAACCTGTGCTTTAGGTACACTCATCTACAGTGTTTGGATTGAGGGAGCGAAAAATAGGGGCCATATTGGAGGGAATACTTATGTTTTGTTCCATGTTCAACAATTCAGTAACAAAATTGTAGGAATACATGGCTTTGAGACTTGATTTCTGAGGATGCAATGTTGTTTGGTTATCATTAAGTTAGGGTGCTTCCATTTCAGCTTTCTGTATTCTAATCCAGCATCCAAACATCTTTGGAGTCCAGTCCCCTCTCAGCACTTGGGTCAGTAATTCTAAAAGGCATCCAACTTAACAACAAAAGCCATTCCTCCTAGATGATGTGATAACATTATAATGAATATTGTTACTGTTATAATGAATTTTAAAACATCAGAAATAATAACTTACAGGATACTGGTTATTTCTGTTCATTTTTTATTGATTAGTTTTCAAAAGGTGCCTGATAGTGAGTCTTTCTCAGCACTGTTCTAATTGAATTTTCATCGGCAGCTTCTGAAAGCATGTAAAGCTACCATGACACCTGCATTTAGTCTGTGTCCTGCCCTCATTTTCAGATGCCTTTCCTTAAATAAAGCCTGTAGATATTTGAAGTGATGGGGAAAGAGTAGAACAATGTTTCTACAATTCTCCAGTTATTTAGTAATGGTTTCAAGCTATGGGAAAACATTCCTGTTAAAGATCAACACACTGTATAATTCCTATATAAAGTCTATATTTTTTAATTTTAAAAGATGTTGCTTTATTTATTGAAATCTTTATTTGTCTACCATTTTAGTATAATAAATTCATATACTTGAATGTTAAACTTATTAAACAACTATCACTTTGTAATTGAAGAGAAAATTAAATTTTTAATTTGTTTAAGGTTCACAAACCATAAAAAAGGGAAGATATGTATAAGGAAAAGTAAAAATCATGAGGACATGATTTCTTTAAGAGAACTTTCATCCAAAACCAAAGGGATAGCTATTTTCCCGATCTATACTCCCACATCTTTATGTATCCATTTCAACTCACGTTATTTTACAAATAGCATCATGCATAATGCAAACTGCTCAGCCACATGTGAGAAGTATGTATGAAGCCTGTACCAGATAAGTTCTTGCCTGAATTTCTAAAGGTGTTATAGGTACAGTAGGAATACCAGTGTACGCATATGGATCCAGATACTCATTATAAGCGAGGTTCAAAAGATTAAGAATCCAGTCTTGGCCTCAACACATAGAAAAGAGGAACAAGTATAGGCTTGATCACTTCACAACCTGAGCCATGTAAAGAAGAAAACCTTCAAGCAAAGGCTGAAATGCTTCTTTGTGGAAGATTCACACCTCGTCAAGTCTTAGCACCTCGTAATGACTGTCTACAGGGTTAATTGTGGTAGTCTGGGATTTCTACAAACGAGGTAGATCAGCCAGACGAATTAAAGATGAGCACAATTTACAAGAAATGTAGAATTTAGGAGCAGGAGTTGGAAAAAAGTTATATAAAATAAGACTTAAGAATTCATTGCTTTTAGTAGCAAGTTACATATATACACAAGTAATATTGATGGAGTAAATGGCAAATAGTTGAATATTCTTTATCTTCAAGGAATTTGAGAGTGTTTTCTGTGGAAAAACTGGCAGACGACTGAAACAACCAAGAGTAGAAGCACCAGTAGATCACTCAGTAACTACCAGCCTACACAATCATGGTGTGATGGAAGGTAAATGAACTCCAGTGTGAGTGAAGCTGCAGCTCCGAGAAGCACAAGGTTAGATATATCTGCCCGATTCATAATATCAAAACTCAGGGTCAGGAGATGGAAAAGTGTAGCCAAGCACAGAACTAAAAACCCTTGGTTATCCCTGCATAATAGCTAGGTAGTATTTATCTCTGACAATGTTCAGAACTATAAGCTTGCACTGTAAAATCAAAGATGGTGGCAGAAAAGTTGAATCCACTATGATTTGTGCCATATAACTACTGTAACTGTTTGTGCTTCCCCCAATCCCTAAAAGAAGTTCTGTATTATTTATTATTATTTATTTCTGTAATCTTTTATTTGTACTTTATTTTACTTCTCCTTCAATTTTTCTGTTGGAGGGAATGAGCAGTCCATATAGAAAACCAGGTTTATGAATGCTTGTGGTGGAAAGGTTTGTCTCCCATGCTCAGATTTCCTGCTTTTCAGGTTGAAACTGACAAGGATGCCCACTAGAGAAAACCCAAATGTGAATATCAATCGTCAACAACATTTAAGGTTTGCTTCATTGAAGTTCCAACACCATTATCATCACAACTAGGCCACCCATATAAAACCATTCAAAATATTTTAATGCACATTACACATAATATATAAATGTTTTAATATACAATGTATGAAAATCACAGGAGAGTCACATTTTCCCTATCTATCTTTGGCATTTAAATTGAATGCAGTTGGAGCAGAGGTGTTGGATAATCTCAGTGATGGTATGGTGTCTGAACTTTGTGTAAATAGATTTTTGGCTTGTTAGCTGGAAACTGTTGCCAAAAGTAACTAACACTGAAAACTCCACACCTAAATGCTGCTATTAAAGCAAAAGCACAGTTAAAGAGACAGTATCCGTTTAACAATAAACAATCAAACATACGGAACCAAAAAGTTACTTGGTGAAAACTAATAAGACTAATAGCAGAAGTGCAGAAATGTGCATGTTTTACTGTACCAAAAGGTTTCGTATCAACGTATGAAACAATAGTTTGGGGGAAAAAATATAGAACACTTTTTCACAAGACTGAAGCACTTTAATAAAGCATGCTAAGGGGGCTGTTAGGTTTTGCCATTCTAGGTGGCAAAAAAATCAAAAGGATGCTCTACTTTTGGTGGAAACTGATAGTTAACTTCTATATAAGCTTTAAAATTTATGCAATATATTTAAAGTACAAGATATTTATAAACTTTAACAGCAACACAAATGATTCCTTACTCGAAAGAGGTTTTATTCATTAAGTGAAATCTGTTTGCAGTTTTATCTCAATGACCAGTTAATTGTTGGAGGTGCTATTGATCTGTAAAATAAAGGATGACCAAATCATTTAAAATGAACTTGTTTCCTAAATTAAACCATACAATGTACATTGCTATATCATTTAAGTATATTTAATATTTATTTAGGTTATACTGCATAGCTTTTAGTTAATATGTTCAAAATAAATATAAACAGTAAACCCTTGAAGGGTTTTCTGTCAACTTAAGCCGTGTGTAAATAACAAAGCAGATGTATTAATGGGATGTTTCACTGTATATTAAATTTAGATATACAAAAGATCTATCATTTACATTAAGTTTTAAATCAAATTATTTGTATTTTATCTTTTTGAGCTAATAAAGGTATTCATCCAATAACCTTGTTTTTAATTGAGTCTGTCTTTTAACTGTTATATAGACAAATGTGAAACAAGCTTTTTAAGATTTCACACACTTGTTGAGGGATTTTTGTTGGTGTCAAAAAAGAAATTGTTTAATTCTTACTGCATTATTAAAGTAGGTCTAAGCCTCACTATAATTAACAGATAGGTGTAAAAATATCTATCTTTACTAATTCCAATCTTCACAGAAAGGGCGTAACTTGTTAAAAGCTAATTTAATATGCCCAAATTTATTGTAGCACCCAATCCGAGTATTTACGTGGCTCGTCCACGTTGTGACTTAACTCCAGGAGTGACCACAACCAAGGGAAGTGACTCAGGTGAAAGCGGAGCTCAGGAATAATTGAAGCAAAAACAAAAATAGCTGGAAAAACTCAGCAGGTCTGACAGCATCTGCGGAGAGAAACACATTTGACGTTTCAAGTCCGTATGACTCTTCATCAGAACTAAGGAAATAGAGAAATGAGGTGAAATATAAGCTGGTAAAGGGGGGTGGGACAGGTAGAGCTGGATAGAGGGCCAGTGATAGGTGGAGGCAAAGTAGAGATTGTCAAAGATGTCATAGACAAAAGGACAAAAGGGTGTTGACGGTGGTGATATTATCTAAGGAATGTGCTAATGGGGACATTAAGGGTAGCAAGCAGAACAAGCAAGTGGCAGATGGCCCTAGTCGGGGTGGGGTTGGGGGAAGGGATCGAAATGGGCTAAAAGGTGGAGATAAAACAATAGATCGAAATAAATTAAAAATAGACGGGAAAAGAAAAATATATTTTTTTTAAATTATAAATTATTGGGAAAAGGGGGATCGGAAAGGGGGTGGGGATGGAGGAGAGAGTTCATGATCTGAAGTTGTTGAACTTAATATTAAGTCCAGAAGGCTGTAAAGTGCCTAGTCGGAAGATGAGGTGCTGTTCCTCCAGTTTGTGTTGAGCTTCACTGGAACATTGCAGTAGGCCAAGGACGGACATGTGGGCATGAGAACAGGGTGGAGTGTTGAAAGGGCAAGCGACAGGGAGGCCTGGGTCATGCTTGCGGACAGACCGAATGTGTTCTGCAAAGCGGTCACCCAGTCTGCGTTTGGTCTCTCCAATGTAGAGGAATAATTGACCTTGATCGTCGATGTCGACCAAGCTTGAATGTTCGTCACAAAGGTACTGATGATGACTAGGTAGCCAATCACATAGTGGTCTGAAGACCTACCCTGAATTACATCATATGATTGTGTTGTCATCTTTATTAATTAATTACATTAATATAGGAAAAGCCACTTTAGTTAACATATTTATAATTAATATCATGCACCCACCACCCAAAATAATGACCAAGGTAACTGCCAAAACCATTATGCTAGACTAACATGATCACTGCACATATATAAACAAATTACCCACCCTACCCGCCCACCAGGGATCAAGAGCTGGACTTCTCACTCTGTAGATGTACAATACCCTTCTCGTAGCACCTTCCCGTCCTTCACCTTGGGTCTTGCAATATCGAACCAGGTGAGCTCTGTTGAACGATTCTCTGATTCCTGGTCTCCAAATATTTGCAAAAGTTCCAGAGGGATCGTCAGTCTCGAGATAAGTTGGGCGAAGGACTTGTATTTCTGGATCTTCAGGAATCGCATGAGGCTGTTGTTCAAATCGAGCCACTTTCCTCTTGCTCCCATGACAAATCCGAAGAAGTTAACGGACATACCCCCGGTGAGCTCTCTTATTTCGTCGGTTAGGTGTTGATATTTCTGTTCTTTCTCTGCCCAAGTTTTCTCCAACGAATTGTTATTGTCTTCAAACCGCACTGACATTGACAACCACTACTACTCCATCCTTGACGAGTACCACGTCTGGCTTCCAGAGGGTCCCGTCTTTTCCGAAGAATCTCGGTTCCAAGTAGGATGCCCAGCCGTACTTCGAGATAAACTGTTGCAAGTGGTCCAGGATTTTATTATGTCTTTTGATCCGGGCGTTTTTAACGAACGGACAGTTACCGGAGATGTGAGCCAGTGATTCGAAAGGGGCCTCACACCGTCTGCAAGACTTGTTTGCGTGGTGTATTCCCCTGTTTAAGGTGGATCTCGTTGGATAGAGATTACACCGTAATAAAATAGTGTTAATGAGTCTGGATTGTTTGAGATTAAAACAAGTTCTGAGCCAGGAATTTGAAGTATAGTCATTGCCGTAGTATTTGATGCCCGTTCCTTGGCATTGGAGTTCGGTCCACTTTAAATATTCAACCCCCCTCCAAGCCGCATATCTGTTGACAGGTTTTGGTCTGGACGTTTGGGTAATATCCATCCATCCCAAATTGATGATTTCATCAATGCCATTTCCTTCATGTGTTCCTCTTGTACCACCCTTCTCCTTGAGGGATTTTTCGATTTCCCTGAGCCCTTTAAGATTCCTCAGGGAGTCGATTGTCTCTTTGTTCTTGATACCACAGTACTCAAACGAGGTCTGAATCACCATGTCTTTGGACTTCAAGTCTCAGTATGGCTAGACCACCATAAAGAGTATTCCATCTGTAATGTGCGGTGGAAGGTGGAGGATTTCTTTTGTTGCATTTCTAATGGAGTGATCAAGTTTCACCAATGTGTTCTGTGACACCTCTGCGAGGATTAAATGAAAGTAAGTTTTTGGAACCATGTGGGTTTTAAGGATTTCTATCCTTTGGATAGATCGAAGTGCTGCCTTCTTCAAACTCGCTATCCATCCATCGATTTTGGATCCCCATTGCTCCTCAGTTACCCCTGCCCAGGGGTTGATTCTGGCTCCCAGATATTTCTCCGTCTCTCCTGGTATTACATATGAGATTGGACCTCCTCTCAACTGACAGTTCGCCATACTATTGTACAGGAACGTCTTCCGTCTTCCTCTTGTGGATGAAGTGGAAGCCCTTGGTCTTCCCGGCATTCATCTCCAACCCCGTGTCCTAGCAGAAGTCCTGTACGATGGCTAAGTTCTTGGTCATGCCTGCATGGGAGTCACTGAGTCAATGTCGTCAGCGAACGCCAGAGCTGAGCAACTAATCTGCATTCCCCAGAAGGGCAAGTGGACACCCAACTGTGCCTCCTGTAGGGAACAGATCAGAGGGTTCATTGCAATGTTAAACAGGATTGGTGATAACGTCCAACTTTGCTTGACCCCTCTCATGATATTGATAGGTTTGGTTTGCTCATCTTCACATTTGATAAATGTGCTAGTTTCCGGGTACAGATCTGTGATCCTTGTTATGAACCTTTTTGGCAGCCCCACTCTTTGAAGTGCCTTGATGAGCATTTTATGCCCTACGGAATCGAACGCCATAGCCAAATCCACAAAGACACCGGCCAGCTCTTTCCTATTACGTTTGGCCCTTTTTATGATGTTACTTAGAACTGTGATGTTCTCATTACAACCAGGAGTCGCCACAAGAAACCCTTTCTGCCTTGGGTTGATCTGGGCTGCTTCACTTAAGCGTTAGGCGATGATCTTAGTGAAGAGCTGTAATAAAATCGGGCCGATCATTATTGGTCGCCAGTTGTCTATGCTTTTTAGTTTCTCGACGTCTTCTGTCTTAGGAATGAGAACTGTGCAACTCTTTTTCAAGACCCTTGGAATGGGACTTGGCTTGAACCAGAGGGAGAAGAGACGTGGGAGCCTGTCTTCTACTCTGCCTGGATGTCCATGATGTCTTCCAACTTCATCCCGTCAGGTCCCGCTGCCATGCTCTTTTCAATGCCTTTAATTGCCTCCTCGACCTCTTCCCTCTGTATGAGCTCTTTCAAAGAATCGTAATCTCTCCTTCCATTGTATAATGAAAACTTTTGGAGGTTTGCTTTGTTATTTGGTTTTGAGAGCTTTTCGGTAAAACTCTCTTCGAGTTCAGCTTTGCTGAGTGGACATTGTAGGGTGGACAGTGCACCCATGATTTGCTGTGCTATCTTTCTCCTATCTGTTTTGTATGCCAACTGAGTTGCTTTGAAATTTGCTTTTTTAGCTGCCCATTTTTTCTTAGATTTTGTGTTCCAGCTTCCGTCCTTGGGATGAGCTTCTGTCTTCCTGGACCTCCTGCCAGTTTCCCCTCCCTTTCCTTCAGTTAACATAACATCTGTGATGCTTTCAACGAGGCCAATGGCCATGGCTCTCGTTTCTGGGTCATTCCCTACCGCCATTAGTTCTTCAGCTGAGTTCAGCTGATCATCCAGATCCATATGCCTAGGGAAACTGGCTGGGGGTCGCACATTCCTCACCCTTTGGGGACTGTTCCCCGTCACCACCTCTGCGTCATCCACCTCTTGTGGAGCTTCTGTTTCCGAAGCACCTTCAATCTGGCTGCTTTGCAGTGATGCTACGCTCGTTATGATCTGCTCTGCTTTCAGGAGCGATCCTTTCTTGGATGCAATCTGCCTGCTGGTTTTCGATGTTAGATGGACTGCTATTTGCTTGCTGACATCTGTGGCCTTCGTACCGTTTCATTAATTCTCTGAGGAGGTCCATTTCCTCTTTTGTCCATTTATAATCTCTCCGGCCAGGCTTTGCTTGTAGTAGGTGAGCTGCTAATCGTTTTGCGTTGTGTACTTTGGCGTGTCTATGACGCTCGTGCTGGCTGAGCCCAATTTGCGATGTGATCTGCATTTCACAGTGTTCACATGCATAGATCGTACCAGTGTGAGGTGGCCTTACCCCTTTACATTTGCTATAATGACAAGCAATTGAATGGTACTCGCCAAATTTCCTGCATTCGGAGCAAATCGTACGTACGCGTTTAATCTGATGTCTCACGGCCATGTGTTTGCAGAACTCACCCACCCCAGGGAGTAGCAGATTACACTGATTGCAGAGCAGCCTATCAACAGGGTGTTGGATCTCCATTTCGCTCTGTACGGTTCTGTCATCACTGGGCCACAGCACCACAGGCTCGATATAGGTTGGTGGAATACCTGTCGCGTGGGCCTCTCAACCCCATTATTGTCCAAAGTTAACGTCCCCTTGAACTTTTTATAAAAGATAGGTGTAAAAATGTCTATTATTATTACTAATTCCAATCTTCATAGAAAGGGTGTAACTTGTTAAAAGCTACAATAAATGTGTTGTATTTATTCCTTCCCTTAAGAGAAATGTGTATGTTGCTACACCTTAGCATGATCTCAGAATATATCAGACATCCTGTATGCTTTAATTATGTAAAATAATGCAATCCCACAATCTGCACAGCTTTTAACTAGATTATTTGCGTAAAATACAAAAAATGTTGTTCAGCATCCTATGATGCCCACTAGTCCTCAGGTATAACAAATAGGGCAGGATTTTCTATGCCTGCTGGCGTCGGGCGTGTTGGGCAGCGTGAGCGGACAATATGACGAGAAGGCCAAAAGTCAGTTTCACATCGAAACCAGTTTTCAGTCATCCACTCTGCCTGTCACTGGTGGTCCAAATTTCGCACCGTCGGACATCAGGAACCTCATTGTAATACACCTGCATATCATTATAAGGCCAGCCACCAGAATCATCCCCTCATGCTGGATCATCCGCCTACATTGGCAGCAAATCACGCCGGTGCAGAACATGTCTTGACAAGTATGACGTGCAGAAATCGGGACTTACTGTCAGGGCCTTGCTCACATCGTGGACATCCGAGGAGCAGAACATGCTGGCACCTGACAGCAACAGAACCCAGGAGGAATGTCCATGGCATGCTGGGTGGATTCTCATGGACATGGCTTCGCTACGAAGCAGCTCACAGAAGGTAGAAAGTCATCACTGAGGGCCTGCTCATAACGGATGATCGTTGGGGTGGAGAGGAAGATGCAGCTTTATTTGGGAGAGGAAGGTCTAAGTTTGACTGGGAGAGGAAAGTGTCAGGCTGAGGTTGGGGGCGGGGAACGAAGGTGTCGGGGAGTGAAGTTGGGAGGGGGGAGCGAAAGTGTCAGTGGGGATGAGGTTGGGAGAGGGGAATGAAGGTGTCGGTGGGGGTGAGGTTGTGAGGGGGGAACAAAGGCATCAGTGGGGGTGAGGTTGGGCGAGGGAGTTCGGAGAAGGAGGGGGTAACGGGAGAGAAGACGGCAACTGGGGATATAGGTGTAAGGGAAGGAGTCCCGGTAGGGGGGACAGAGTCCAGAGAGGGGAATGATTCCAGGGGGAGAAGGGAGTCTGGAGAGGGGAAGGAGTAAGGGGGGAAGAAGTAAGGGAGGAGAAAGGAGTCAGGAAGGGGTAAGACTGGAGGAAGTGGTAAGGGTGGAGGAAGGAGTCCAGAGAGGGGAAGGAGTAGGAGTGGCGGAAGAAGGGGGAAAGACTAAGGGGGAGTCTGGGGCAGGCAGGAGTTCCAAGGGGGGGAAGGAGTTTGGCGGGGGTGGTGGGGGGCGGTGGTTGCAGTGAACGTAAACTCTGTGAGTCCACAGCTGCCTCCTGGGGAGCGAACTGAGCGTGGGCGTGGTAGGAGCGAGGGTAGAGTGAGGTGGGAGGGTGAGGGTGTGACGGTATCGGTAGGAGGGACAGCGAGGGTGGTTGGTGAGGACTCGGAGGAAGGCACAGACCCTGAGGGTGGGAAGGAAACGGTTAGGGAGGTTAATATGGGTGGGGGTGGGATTTTCGGGAAGGAAGGGAATGTGCATGTTCACCTGGACATCCCTGAAAGAAAAGGGTTGCGGTTGGTAGTTCACTGTGGGGAGGTGGAAGGTGATGCCAGTGGGGGTCGACAGTGATGGGGGAAAGGAAATGAATGAGTGCGGGAGTGGAAAGGACAGGGGGCCTGAAGAAAAATGTTGGGATGCACCATACTTGCTAAATTGAAAGTGAAACAAGAGTCGTGTTGGGCGAGAGCAGGTGCTGCATGGGAGTGTGGTCAGTGGGTGGAGGTGCAGGTCAGGCTCAGATGGACAACTGAAAACAAACCCCAGCCGGCAGCATTGAAAATGCTCAGGACCTAGAGCTGAATGTGATACAGGAAGGATCCGCATGATTGGGAGAGTCGCATCACTTGGATTTCAACTGAAGTTCCATCCTTTATCCAGCTCTACTTGTCCCACCCCCACCCCCCTCCCTTAAACCAGCTTATATTTCATCTCTCTTCCATTTTTCCTTAGTTCTGTTGAAGGGTCATTCGGACTCGAAACGTTAACTGTGCTCCTCTCCGCAGATGCTGCCAGACCTGCTGAGTTTTTCCAGGTATTTGTTTTTGATTGGGATAGTGCTTGCTTGAGGCTCTGAAAGGCCCTGCCACACACACACACCTCTCTCTCCAGAATCACTCCTGGGCCAGATGTGTGCAGCTGAATTGCTAGTGGGGGCGGAGGATGGGAGCATGCAGTGGGAGGACTCACAAAGCCTGTGAATGAAGCTGAAAGACACCATTACACATTATTCAGTGAAAGAGAATATATTTTCAGATTGTAAAGTGACAAAGTGTGTTCATCTATGCAACCAACAATGATCAAAATTCCTTAACTTTTGAACGCCTTAGACTTTTAATTGCTGCCCTGACATCTGTAGCAGGATGGAGACAGCCTGTGCAATGGGTGACCCTATTGTCTGTGATGATTTCGGCCCGGGTCCTCTGGAGAGTCGAGGCCCTGGCTGGCTTTGGCTGTCTTCCTGTGGGCCCTCTGCAGCGACAGAGGCCAAGGTTAAGCGGGAGTCACAGGTAAAGAGGACTTGGAGAGAGAGATCAGCCTCTGAGATTCCTGAGTGGATGACCCAAAGATGTCCAGCTGCCGCTCAGCCTCCCTTCGGGAGCCTGACTCCTTGAGGGGAAGGAGCACCGGGGGGATGTCAAGGTGCCCCGTTTTCCTCTCATGTTACCACTGCAGGAACTCACCCACGATGGAGTGCAGGTCTGCGCGCATCTCTGCTTTCTGCTGGACCAGGGTCTCCATGGCATCCACCATCCTCCCCATGAAGACCACCATATACGCACATGTGGGCACCACTTCATCAGAGAGCGGGCAGACACATTCCTCTGACTCACGTGCCACTCTATTGAGGGCTTCCAACAGCTCTGCGTGATGTTCCCCAGCTTTCTGCTGACTCCACGATGAGTTGGAAGGCTGAATCCAGAGGCTCGTCATCTGACTCTGACCTCACAGATGCCTCTTCCCCAAAGGTCCTCTGAGTACCAGGGAACTCAATTGAACCTGCCTCCTCCTGCTGTGGACATGTGTCCGCCAGATTGTGAACCTAAGCCTGCTCTAGATCTAGGTTCCACCAAGGTATGTGTCTCTGCGCTGGTGGAGGGTGTGGTTAAGCGCTGTGACAGGTCTTCCAGGCTGCTTATTTCCAGCTCTTCAAAGGAGCTGGAGGTGAGGACCTGGATGGAGCTGAGGGGCTGGCTGGCTGAGGGTGTTGGTCGCTTGGCAGAGCTCCCTGTGAACCAAAGTAGAAATAATTAGTGCATGTCAGCAGAGTCAAAAGCAGGAGAGAGAGCACTCACATATGCGTCAAGAGAGGGTTGATCTGGTGCAGGATCCTCACGAGGGTGTTCGCCACCAACCTTACCGTCACCACAGACACGGTCCACATCCTCACCAGTCAGCACGATGGCATGCTCCTCAAAGTGAGTGAGGGTCCTAATGTGGGCCACTGCACCCCTGGCCTGGGACCTTTCCCTGCCGTTGTGAGACAGCTTCTCCTGCATGAAGACAGATGGCGAGAGTGTGGGCAGGACACATGGCTTTTACTGCAATGTTTGTATAGTGAGCGAGATGAGGAATCGAGCTCCAGAGGATATGATCCTGACGGAGATGTGAGGGAGTTGGTGGTGTTGTCCCTTGAGATGTGAGGACTACCCTGTTGCTAAGTTTTGGTTTAACAAGGTTTCCAGAACAGCCAACTACTTGCTCAGCATATTATGGATTTGTTGCTGCCTCCCAAATCTATGCCCATCGTTCTCCACAGATCTGTTCGAGTTTCTTCAGTAATCTTTCCAGTTCTGCCACAGCACCAAACTGGCACACAGTAAGAAGTTACATCCTTTTGGAACTGTGATCAATGTGCACTATCTTTTGACTGCTCTGCAGGCTTTGGTAGGTCTACTGACCAGACATCAATTATTACAGAGTATTTTGTTCACCAAATCAACCCTATTGAGGCAGACTCAGCAATGACCCAAGCCAGGCAGATCCACAGTGCTTCAAGGCACTATTTATGGCTGACTAGGTAGCTTCGCTCATCAATGGGACTGAGAGGGTTAAACTTATCACAAGGGATTGGGATTCATGCCAATCATCCAATAACCCTGCATGCCAGTGTCTTGACTAAAGAATCAGTGGGAAGCATATCACCAACCTGTGCTGGCAAGATAAGCGATTTTAACTGGTTAAATTCCAACAGCACCCCTACGCAAACCTGTAATCCCTAAGCCTCAGCTCTTGACGACTGGTGCCTATACTCTATTTTAGGTGTGTGCCTATGGGAAGAGAACATGCACTCCACATCATGCAAACACTACCTGCATTGATTGTTTCGTAGCTTGGTTTGGAGACCTCAGCTTAGTGGTTGGTTTCCACACATATCATGAAGGGAAAACCAACCTCATTTTTTGTGATAAGGAGAAAACTGTAACAATAATTTCAAAATGGAATTGGAAAAATACTTGAAGACAACAGTACAGCACTATGGGAAAGAGCAGGGAAATGGGGCAATTGGATAGCTTTTTCAAAGAACAAGCAAATGTCTGATGGACTGAATGGCCATATTCAGTGCTCTATAATTCTGTGATAATTCTGAAAGCAATTAGCCGACAGATAATTAAGCAGTTTATTCCTGTATCTGATTTCGCCATCTATTAAAGACAGTTAATCCTCAACCTACCATCAGATGTAATGATGGACAGAGATGAGGCATTCCAACTTAGGGTTAAAAATTCATTGGGCAGAATTTTGCGGCTGGCGGAGCGGGAGCGGGAGCGGGAGTGGGTCTGTGCCACTATTTTACGCGGGTGGGCCAATTAAGGCCCACCCAGCGTGTTTCGCGACTCCTGGGGACAGCGGGAGTAGGCAATCGCCGCCGGGTCCAATGGTGACCTGGCAGCGGGGTAAGGATGCACTGGACCCCTGCAATAGCCAACTGTGCTTGGGGTGGGCCGGCCACGGGGAGATTCACGGTACAAGTATCACTTATCAATGTTCTTTTCTCATTTCCAGGAGAAGAATTATCACAACACCTCCGAGCGGGTGAGGACTGGCGGTGGGCCAGCCCAGGTAGTGCTGCTTAGTCGCTTTGAGCAGGAGGCTCTCGACCTGGAAAGGCGCCACGCGCCCAGGTGCACCGGAGCCGGAGAGGCTGGGGTTCCACAGGCAGGTATGTGTGACCAGCACTCACGCCACCAATAGTCTCCCAACAGCCATGGCAGTGCTGATTGTTGAGTGAGTGACGTTACCAACATGGCTTGCCCATTGCGTGTGGAATGATGAGCGCATGATGATCCGCGAGACAGGCATGTACATTAGCATTGTCCGCACGCTAACTGATGGAATTTCCTTACTCTTCCTTCCAGCATCAGTGGCGCAGGGCTGGGCCCCAGAGCAGCAGGGGCCTCCTCTGACACCTGAGGGCCATGAAGTTCCAACGTCACAAGCGTCACACCATCTCTGCCAGCGCAGATACTGGCACCTCGGTGGCCATCAGATCTTCGGCTAGTGCCCCAGGGCACAGCGGTGAGGGCACTTCACAATTACTGGAGGAGCTGGTGGAGACAGAGTGCCCATGGTGCCAGAAGAGGATTGCAGGGGCCAGGCACATGCTCAGCCCGTGGCTGATGATGAGCATCTGGAGTCGTCTGCGATGCAGCCAACTCATGAGAAGTGGCCGGATGTGCGGGACCATCTGGTGGAGATACATGAGGCTCTGCTTGGCTTGGTGTCAGTGGTGGAGGAGTCTACACGGACCGTAGTCAATGCATTGAGCCTCATGGATGAGCACTAAGCTTCCTCCATGGAGAGAGTGGCGAGTCTTATGGAGAGGCAGCTCCAGGGACAGGATCAGGGGTTCCTGAGGTTGCGCTCGGACCTGCAATCCCTCACAGTGGCATTGACCTCAGGCGGTCAGTGCCCGTGTGGGCGGTGGTTTGGGCACCAGATACCCCACTTCAGTGCCCATCCATCCACAGTGAGCAGGGAGGGCCGAACGGACCTCATGTCGGTGGAGCAGCTGCCTGTCGTCTCTGCTGGCGCCTCTCAGGGCACTCCAGATGAGGCCGGCAGCTCCTCCAACCCTCTGCCAGTGACCGCGGCACCCAATGAGGCTGTGACAACTGGGGAGATGCCAGCTGCGGAACTGGCAGCTCCCTCCCAGGTGGGGCCAGCACAAGCTCCATGGACCAGACGATGTCCGCCAAGGTCATTGAGGCCAACATCAGAGAGAGCCGGCCATCTCAGAGCAGGCCAGCGAGGGGACAGCACAAAGACATAGCACTCGCAAATGTAAAATTAAGGCACCTTAGGCACACCCCGGGTTCATCACTGGTGGCTTTTTGTTGACCCCCCTATGAGTTCCTCCTGATTGTGTTTGCAGTGCGACACCATTTTATTTGTGTTATGTTAAGAGACTTTTGTGAAAGCATTAAGTTAAGATTGCCTAACATGGATGGGGGTGCCTCTTTTCTTGGGCAGGTGGATGGATTCCTGAGACGTTATGAGTGATTTGTGTGTCATTGACATTTATTGACTGGGCCCATCATCAATGCTCCTATCCTGACAGATTTTGCACTAATGTCTCCAGGATGGAGGCTGCAGGCCAGGCTTGTGTTGGAGGTCCATATGTGCTGTGCTAGCTGAAGGTTCCTTGGATTAGAGCCTCCCGGGTGTCCCTGCCTCCCTGGAGTATGCCCGGGTCAGCGTCTGCCCCATTTCCCTGTGCATGCTCATCCTCGGACTCACTGCTGGACACATCGTGTTCAGCCGCAGCCACTCAGTCAACATCATCTTCGCCCACAGCGCCCCCCCTTTCCAGTGCAAGATTGTGGAGAGTGCAGCGTGCAACCACTATCACCGACACTCGATCTGGGGGGTATTGGAATGTGCCCCGGAACGGCCAAGGTATCGGAAGTACATTTTGAGAAGACCGATGGTTCTCTCCACCACAGCCCTTGTGGAGGCGTGGCTCCTATTGTACCACCGCTCAACTTCTGTTCTTGGATGGCGGAGAGGCGTCATGAGCCACCTTCTGAGGGGATAGCCCTTGTCACCCAGCAGCCATCCATCAAACCGGGCTGGAGCACTGAAGAGCCCCGGCACCTGGGAGTGTCTGAGGATGTAGGCGTCGTGGGAGCTGCCTGGGTACCTTGTACAGACTTGTAGAATCAGCATCCTGTGATCACACACTATCTGCACGTTCATGGAGTGGAAGCCCTTCCTGTTGACGAAGGCACCGGGCTTACCTGCTGGCGCCTTGATGTGTACAGTCTATGGCACCCTGGACACGGGGGAAGCCAGCAATGACCGCGAAGCCTTTGGCTCGTTCTGTCTGGCTAGCCTTGTCCCAGCGGTAGCGGCTAAAGGTCAATGCACGCCTGAAGAGTGTTTGTGACCTGCTTGACACAAGTGTGGACAGCTGATTGGGAGACACCACAAAGATCACCCACCGACCTCTAGAAAGAGCCGGAGGCATAGAAGTTGAGGGCAGCTGTGACCTTGAGAGCCACGGGCATGGGGTGTCCACCCACACAGTTAGCTGAGACCTCAGGCCCAATCATTTGACAGATAGTGTTGACTATCTCCCTTGACAGACAGAGCCTCCGTGGGCATTGCACCTCAGGCTTTTTGAGGTAGCTGCTTCACCGCCTGTAAACCCTGGCAGGATAGTGGCGTCCTCTGCGGCCTCTTCCACCTTGGACTTCCTCTTGGCCCTGCACCCCTTGTGCCTGCGCCTCTCCTCCCAAAGGTGACTCTCCTGGAGGCTGAATGTGGACTCCTGGCCTCCTCCCCCTTTTAGCCCTCCCATCCTCCTCAGAGGAGGTGCCTCCAGTGGAGAGATCACCTCCCATTTCCAGGCTCAGGGTGGCTTCCTGAAACCTACGGGCCCCAAAACAAACCCTCACTGCAAAGTGCTGACCTGAAGGTTATGAGTCCAAGCAGCTGGGATGCATTTTGAAGTTTTCCAGCTCTCACAGGCAAGTTTCAGTAACTTTTATACAATAACCTTTAAATCTGTAGAATCGCGAGCCCACTGAGCCCTCTTCTCCCACTCGTGGATGAAATTTATGCAAATTTATGCTACCCGCCTGCCCGTTGCGCCCGTACGACGAGCCGAAGATTGCACAGGCGCCACAAAATCCCCGCCAGTTGGAGCCTCAAGGGCCTTAAGTGGCCCGTTAATTAATGGCGGGTGCGCAACGGACATCATCGCACGTCCGCCCACTGAAATATCGCGATGGCGCGCGGTGACGTCGGGACGCTCGCCCAACATCACCGCGGGTCATTTTACATGTTGGCGTGTGGGTCCCGCCCCCCCCCCTGCATGTCAAACGGAAAATTCTGCCCATTGTCCTCACAGTTGACCATTCTGAGCCTTGACCATGATGATCTATCACAGTAGATGTGGATAGCCAAGACCATCCTGCCTACCTGGAAAGGGATTGCACCATGACTTGTGGCTCAGTTAGACAAAAATTAAATGTGAAGTGGGAATAAAAGATACTCAAATCAGTTTGTCCAGTTTCCCCTGGGCATAAAACGATGGTAACTAATTTTACACATAATACTTACTCAGCTGTAGCAAAAACAGAACTGTGTTAATCTGTGTATATGACAGTTAGAAAAATATCGCAGAGTTTGTATCCTGGAACAATCTTAATTTTGTTGACTACTTTAGTTATAGCTTGGTTAGTGTCGTCTACTCCTAATTCAAAGTTGTTGCGTTGAAATATTTTTTTTAAAAAATAAGTCACTAAATTCTTATTTTCTTACATTATTTTCATCACAAGCTATTAGATCATTTGTACTTTTTAATGAAAAAAGCAACTTTGAAATATGGGAAGTCTGTATTGGTATGAACGCTATGCCTAACTCCAATGTACTTCACTGCTGTCTGCTTATGTAAGCAGCATAATCCGTGTTCTAATCAGGTTTATATCTACTATACTATTGTAATCTGATTTGTATGCACTACCTTTTCTGTAATTCCTTCTTGGAATGTGAACCCCATTGACTAGACAATCATTTGTTGCCCATTCCTGGTTGCCTAAGAAGGTCCTGATCCAGCTAAGTGGCTTGCTAGTCCACTTCAGAGCATGGTTAACAGTTATCCATGTTGGTGTGAAACAGGTGTCATATACATGGGCCCAGATCAAGTCAAGTCAGTAAGTTTTCTTCCTTAAAGTGAACTACTTGGGTATTAAGACAATCAGTCAGTTTCAAGGTCACTTTTACTGTTACCAGATTTGTTTAAAAAAAAACTTAATTCAAATACCCAAACAGCCTTGGTGTGATTTGAATTCTCTGAGTTACCAGTCACCGTATATTTTATTTATTCTTTCATGGGATGTGGGCATCGCTGGCTAGGCCAGCATTTATTGCCCACCCCTAAATGCATTTGAGAAGGTGGTGGTGAGCTGCCTTCCTGAACCGCTGCAGTCCATGTGGTGTAGGTACACCCACAGTGCTGTTAGGAAGGGAGTTCCAGGATTTTGACCCAGTGACAGTGAAGGAACAGCGATATATTTCCAAGTTAGGATGGTGATTGGCTTGGAGGGGAACTTGCAGGTGGTGGTGTTCCCATGTGTCTGCTGCCCTTGTCTTAGGTGGTACAGGTCATAAGTTTGGAAGGTGCTGTCAAAGGAGCACTGGTGAGTTCCTGTAGTGCATCTTGTATATCGTACACACACTGCTGCCACTGTGCATCAGTGGTGGAGGGAATGAATGTTTAAGATGGTGGATGGGTGCTAATTTTATCACCAATTATATAACCACTATCCTACCATATCCATTGACATGTCTGCCTCAGCTTTCTAACTCGTGGCAGACTGGCATTGAAGTCTTATGGGGACAAATGTAACCATACCTACCGGGCAGAAAGTGGATGGGTGGGCATTTAAAATCACCCATGTTACTTACCTGCCCTCAAGCTGCTTGGATTTCTCTGAGCATAATTTTTAGTTAGGCTTCTGAATGGACAACTAAGTCGCCTGCCCAAACCCAGCAGGGTCCTGAAATACACAGGTCTGGTGATGATGGGTTATCATCTGCTCATGTGATTGGGCCCTGATTGCAATTTTAACTCTGGTCTGAGTGGGAAAGTCACTTCAACTTTTCAGCCAGGCTAAACCAGATCAGAATCAGGAATGGAACATGAGGTGACCCTGAAAGGTAAGTTTTCACCTTTCTTTGTCGGAGCAGCAGAGCTTCTCTGATTCCCACAAAGAGGATTTAGACCTCATCTGCCCTGGAATTCCCTCCTCCACCCCCAGCCCCTCTCCCACGCACTCCCCATTCTAGGCAGGAAGTGGATCAGCAGTACGTTAGTGAGACCTGAGAACTAAATTAGCCTAGGCTTGACTTCTGCAGTAGTTGGTTAGTTTCCAGTGAAAGGTCAGGGAGTTGAAACGTTAACTCTCTCTACAGATGCTGCCAGACCTGCTGCGTATTCCTAGCATTTTCTGTTTTTATTTCATGTTCCCAGCATTTGCAGTATTTTGCTTTTGTATTAGTTTCCAACTCACCTTGCTGCCCAGAGTTAAAATCAGGACAGAGAATGAATCTTGAACCTATAACCCTCTGCCTCAGGATGGGTTGTACCAATTTAGCCAAGACAACTAACCTGTTTGATGGCACCTGTTAGAACCATATCTCTCAAGACTGAGTATTTCTTTTACAAAACGGATGGGCATGGCATGATCTGGACATTTGGGTGTTAACCTGGGATTTTTTAAAAAAGGTCATAAGTTCACCTTGGAACTGTCAGTAAGCAGGCCTCTTCCAAGAAATCACCCAACCTTTATGGTACTTAAGGAAGATCTGTTTATTGGAAGATATGTTTGTTTGTTTTGAACAGCAATCATTTTGATTGATGGAGAAAAAAAAATCTGAAAAGGAAGGTTGATAACTTGCTGGAAATCACATGAGAGAGAGGGAAAAAAAAACTTAAGTTGTGACCTGCTTATTTTGGAGGCAATCTTGTTGGAGAACAAGCTGAGAAAGGAAGGCTCCTTCTCTCTACCTTGTCTAAAATTGTGTGTGGCTATCAACCTGTAGCCAGAGAGCCCTCATCTGAGTGTATCTGGTTTGCATTTGGACCTGCAAAGCTGGACAGTTGGTGGGAATTTCCAGACATCCCACTGGAACCACTCTTCACACAAGAGAACTCCAGGTCAACAGCGCCGAGACCCTGCAGACTTCATCCTTCATTTTACAACACCCATCCTCCAAAACCACTGGAACCGCTCTTCACACGAGAGAATTCCAGGTCAACAGCGTCGAGACCCTGCGGACTTCACCCTTCATTTTACAACGCCCATCCTCCAAAACCCATCTCTGCAGAGAGACTCTTATTTGTTTGTCTGTGTGTGTGTGTGTGTGTGTGTGAGCTGGGGGAATTCCTTAGGAAGAGATAGATAGGTATACTTCTGATTACAACTGTGTGTTAACCAATACTTGCAACTTGATAAAAGAAGTTTTGTTTTAAAAATAAATTAATCATTTTTGAGTTTTTGAAAGAAGCCTGGTCAGAGTCTCTTTTCATCTGGATACTAGAGGTATAGAGACACAATTGGGCGTTTTGGTGAGAAAATTTAAACATTTAAATTAATGGTACAGCCTGTGGAGTAGTGGATCTTGATAGTTCGCACACTCCTCCCATCCCGGTCATAACACACCCACAGAGAGTGCATTGAAAACTCAAGCCTGGTTTAGACATCACAGGCGACTTTACCATTTTTTCAGTAGACAGGTTGCATTTAATGGTCTGTTGTATTCCCAGTATAAAATGACAGAAATTTGTCCTCCATTGCATGCCACCTTGCTGTCAAAGATCAGTCCAATAGGTGTATATGCAACATAACCATCTTCCTGAAAATGTATGCAGGAGCTAACAATAAGACATATGCTAGCTGTACAACACAATACTTGACATCAGTGACTTTTTTTTTAGCCAGCACACAGTCTCAGGATGTATTTTTAACTGTGTGTTGTGCTAGTATTGCTTCAATAGTTCACAGAAATGAAAAAAAAATATGGCTTTTTCCAGTTTAAAATCACAGCACAGAAGGAGGCCATTTGGCCCATTGCCTGTGCTGGCTCTTTGAAAAAGTTCTCCAATTAATTCCACTCCTCTGTCTTTTTCCCACATACTACACATTCCAGATCATAACTTGCTGCATTTAAAAAAAAAAATCTCATCTTGCCCTTTACTTACTCCCTTTACATACTACACAAGCTGATGTTCGTATTTACATAGCACTGCCTTCTTGTCTGAGCTGGAACCTAAGTTCAGATTGGCAATTGCTGGGACTGAGTTAAGTGTTCCTTTTTTTCTGAAAAGTGGCTTTATTCATTATCTTACAACAGATGGTGGCAACAGCTTTATTTTACAGACAACAGGCACCCACAAATAATAAATACTATTTTAAGTCAAGGATACTGACTGGTTACAGTTCATAGTGGATGCAGGAGTTTGACAGGGATTTATTAATTTATGGAAAATGTTACAAGATGGGACGGAATATAGTAACAACAAACCACAAATTGTTACTCAGAATTCACAAAAACTTGCAATTTCCACACAAAACTTGTTAAACTAGGATAAGCGCACATTCAGGGGAGGGAAAAAAAACACACACGGGCACAAAATGGTGTAAATCTTTGCTTGTAACCATTGGTTATGTCAATGTCTGAAATTGGGAGTTTGTTAATGTTTCTGAATTTAGGGTACTATACAAAACATTATGACCATTAAATTTATATCATATGTACAGTGTAACCCCTCACAGTTCAGATACTGTAAAGTCAATAATTACAATAGGGTGCTTCTTATCGAGGTAAGCATTAATAATTGAGGGTATTGTTTAAGAGGCAATGAGAAGAAATGGAGTAGAAAAACTAAAGAAATAAGTGTTTAAAAAAAATGGAACATTCTAACCAGGCAAGACTAAGGGCAGATAATCTTTGCAGATCTCAAACAGAATTGAAAAATGATGAAGAAACACGTGATTAAAAGCGAAGTGTCTGTTTTTAGCACCTTCTCATGAACATATTTATAAGACACTTTGGTACCAGGAGCCAAAACATTGATCAGTTGTCCTTGTTTTTGTTGTCTCTTTCTATTCACTCAATCTCAGGAGGAACTGGGCTTTGTTTCAAGTTATCTTCTTACTTGCTTCTCTGATCACACCTTTCACGATTTTTTGGGACTTCCTGATTTTACTGCCGCGATAGCTCCCTGGCAAGCAGAGGTGTCGCAGATTCCTGGTGTTCCCATAGCGCCATTTCTTCCAGCTCGTCCCAGCTCTCCTGGAGGGCCTGGGTCACCTTGTGCTCCATTTCGTCCATTCTTACTAAGTCCCATGGTTCCCAGGGGCCCTACAGACGGGAGACATACAGAAAGTGACAGAGAAAGGGACTGTGGCAATTAAAACCTTATGTAAGGCAATAGAGAGACCTTGGTGTTCAGATTTACAAGTTGAGAAGATGGTGACACAAATAGGTAATAACAACAAAAAACAGCTCCTTTCCAATAAAAAACACCCCTAGGAACTTCACACAGACAAAATCAGCCACAAATGGACACCCAAGACTAGGAGGGGTGACCAAAGGCTTGATGAAAGAGATGGGTTTTAAGGACAATCTTAAGTGGTGGAAAGGGAATTAGAGAGAAAGGATTCGTGGAGGGAATCCAGAGTGTGAGATGTAAGCACAGTCATCATTGATGCATGAGACAAAGCAACAGAGCTTTCTGGTAAGGAGGGATGGTTTATTACGCTGGAAAACAGTAAAGAGATGGAGGGGCAACGGGCATTAAAGCAATATAAACACAAGGGTGCAAGTTTTAAATTTGAGGTGTTGGGTGAAAGGGAGCAAATGTAAGCCAGTCAGGGTGTGGAGGCGAAAAGTGAGCAGGACTTTACGTGGGATAAGATATAAGTAGCAGAACTTACTGTGAAGTTTATGAACAATTGAAGAAGAAAGCCAGGAAAACACTGGAATAACCACATCCGGAGGTGATAACAACATCAATCAGAGTTTCAGCAGCAGATAGGTTAAAGCAGGCTCTGTAAGAGGTCTACGTCACAAAGGGATTCTTGGCTGGAAACTCAGTCTGGTTCAGGCCAGGACAATGGCCAGGGAGGGGGAATGGAATTGGTATCAAGGAAATTGAGTTTGTGACAGCCATCAAAGATAGTGGGGTGAATTTTACAGTCCTCCACAGGCATATTTGAAGGCAGGGGAACACATAAAATAAAGTGGATGGCCAGCTCACAGCCTTCCTGACCTCCCCCGACATGACCTCATATTATGGGGGTGCAGATAAGGCACCAGGCAGTCTGCCATGCCCCTTCCCCCCCCAACCTTAGGCCTATTGAGGCCCTTAAGTGGCCAATTAACAGCCACTTAAGGGCCTCAATCTGCTTCTGCCGCTATGTTATGTTATGCCAACTTGGCAGCTTTGACAGCTTGGGCCAAAGGCAGGCAGGAAGGGGCTGTACCTCCTTTTGTGGGTGAGGGGGGTGTCCCCTGTGCCCATTGGGGGCAGCCCCCAAGATGGTACTTCCTCTTTGTGCCTCCCCCCACCACCTCTCTAAAATGACCACCCACTCCCCTACCCCACTTGCTGGGGTCCCGAAAATGTGCCTGCCCCAAATCCTCAGGCTTACCTTAAGTCCGGGAGAGACCTTCAGTTCTTCTCAGGCCTCCTTGGAGTTTCAGCAGTGGCCACTGGGGTGTTCTGGCACTGCTGCGACTACAGAGCTGCCAGCCAATCAGATTGGCCAGTAGCTCTCTCCAATGGTGCTTCCTTTCCCCAAGTGGCAGAAGTTTCATTATCAAGTAATTAAGGCCACCCCCAGCCTACTAGCACTGCGGGGCAGTTAGCCTTCTGGTTGGAGAGGTGCCAATGGACTTTTCGGCTTGGGAGGTGCAGGTAATCTATCCCTCCCCCCCCACCCCCACAGTAAAATTCATCCCAATGTCTTCAATCTTTCCAACATTTAGCTGGAGGAAGTTGTGGCTTATTCAAGAGTGGACATTGGTCAAACATTCTGACAACATTCTGTAAAACCATAAGCAAAGTTCTTGGTTTTGTAATTAGGGTTGTAGAATATGAAAGCAAGAAGTGATGTTCACCTAGTACCTTAGTTAGACTGGAGCTGGAATAGATTTTGGTACCACATCATAGGTAAAATATATTACGCAATAATAAAATGTGCAGCATTGATTTACAGCAATGACACCAAATTGAGAAGTTGGATCTTTTTCAGTAGAACTGGACCTGATTAAGGAGTTTAATTTTGCCAAGATCTTTGACAAGGTTTCTACCGAGAGTTTTCACTGATGGCTTTCGTGAGCCGCCTGCTATCATCGGCAAGGCAGCGGCAGGCCCCGACATGGCTACCACCTGTCTTTGCCGCTGGCACCATACAGGCAGCTCCCACCTCCTGGAGGCAGTTGGTCCCTCGAATTGGGCCCCAAGCTTGCCTCCTGCTCAATCAGCCCATTTACACTTAAAAATAGCCAAAGATGGCCTATAGTCACTTAATCATGTGCCCTATTACTGGATCATTTGCTAATTTTGATATTATATCCCATAAAAGTCCAAATCATTTAAGTGTTATATATATATATATATAATGAGAAGAGCAAGTCCTAACATTTACCCCTGGTGGGGGCACCACTATTTACATACCTCCAGTGCAAAGTACATTCATTAATCGCTGCTCTATTTTACACTCTTTAATTATTCATCCATACTGCCATATTCCCTTCAATATTGTGCACCTTAATTTTATCAACAAGCCTCCTGTGAGGCATGTTATCAGACTACTTTTCAAAATCTATACACAAAATCAACTGCATTTCCATTTTCAATACATTCCATTATTTCCTCAAAGGTTTACATCTATCAAATATGATTTGCCTATTACAAATCCATGTTGTTTATCCATAATTTACCTTCCAGCTTGTAACTTTATCCCCTATTAAGACTTCTGGAAGCTTGCCCTTTCCTTTAATTGCTTAGATTCAGTTTTATTAAACATAAGCATTAAAGATTTAGAATCCTGCAGCTCTCTTACAGTTGAGTCATCATCTAAATTAGCACATTGAAAGTAGCTTTACATCAAAGCTGAGGTTTTCCTTATTTGCTGTTTTTGAGCAGTTTGACATATCATTTGTTGGTCTTCTACAGGTCCAGCAAATTCAAGCAAGAGAGCCTGACTGTTTTCAGAGTCGCAACTGGATTCATCTACAGTATCTACAGTTTTTCACTCTTCTGATTTCTGGGCTTGGGCACTAGGTTGTGAAATGCTTCTGTCCTTTGCACACATTACAGATCCGACCCCAAGCAGGACAGATTGGGGAGAATTTTCTGAATGTCGGGCAGGCCGGTCGGGTGTGGGCGCAGGTGGGAGCTGAGCCAACCTCCGCCATTTTACGTGGGCGGGCCAATTAAGGCGTTCAGCGCTACCTGTGCGGGTGGGGGGGAGGAGGGAGGATCGGGGCCTGCGCTCTTTCGCGCGTGCGCTTGAAAGAGCGCAGAAATCTCCCTGAGGCATGGAGCTGCCTCAAGGAGATTAAGTACATAATAAAAGTCATAAATAATAAAGTGAAAAATTATTTAGACACGTCTCCTCATGTGACAGTGTCACATGAGCTGGGACATGTTTATGAATTGGGCAAAAATTATTTATTTATTCCGCCTGTGGATGAGATTTCCTGAAAAACACAAAGGCCGCTTAGGCTCTTCCCCTGGCCGCTAACCTTAAGGTTGGACGGGCAGCGTTGACAACTACTTTGGTTTTTTAATGGCCTTAATAGGCCTTTGACAGTTCGGCGGGCGCGTACCCGCTGAACGTAATATCTAAATGATGTGCGCTGACATTGGGACGCACACCCAACATCACCATGCGTCATTTTAGGCATCGGCATGCCAGGCCCACTCCCACACGCCAACGTCAAAATTCTGGCCATTATTTTCCTTTCTGACCCAATGGCCCAGATCGTCAGGTCTCTGGCTGGTCAGGGACTGGACGTACCACAGAAGACGTGCTAAGGGACCCCTCGGAAATCCCAACACAAGGAATCTGTGGAAATTGCCTGGGAAGATTGAACTTCCGATGAACAATTCCCTGCTCCCTAGGACCCTCCAAAAATGTCTCCAACTCCGAGTTACAGTTGGAGACTTTGGACAGTTCCAACCTACCCAAGTAATGTTAGACAGAAAAAAACCCAGTCTAACTCCTGGGTAACTATACAACTGACCACCTAATCACTCACATTGACCACACCACACCGCCCCCCCCAAATTAACCCCTGACCCCCTGACACCCCACCTAATTCCCTGACTCCCTCCAACCCCCCCATCTCCTCCCTTAACCCCCAACCCAACCTGGCTAGCCTCCACTACCTCACTCCCCCCAGATCCAACCTGACTTGACCTCAGCACCTGGCTACCCACTTGACCCCATCAACTACCTCCCAAATCCCCCCTCACTCCCCCCAGATCCAACCTGACTTGACCTCAGCACCTGGCTACCCACTTGACCCCATCAACTACCTCCCAAATCCCCCCTCACTCCCCCCAGATCCAACCTGACTACCCCCTTGATCCCATCAACTACCTCCCTATCTGACTAGACCCTGACCTGACAACTCCTCCTGAACTGACCCATCTACCCCCATGAACCACCTGCCACCTTACTCATCCGCAACCCTACCCAACTGTTACCCTATCCCCTTAACCACTTACCTTCTCTACGTAGCTTTTCGAAGAAGCTTTGGGACGTTTAAACTCTTTATTTAACAGAATATGGCAGCTAGTGCTGTAAAAGTGAGGCCTCTGCATGGGTTCTCTCTGCTGTTCCCTCTGAGGTTTCCTTCACTGAGTCAGTTCTGCTGGATCCTCCATTGAAAGATTGCCCAGAAAAATCAGAGGAAGGGAAGTGTGCATTTCTTTTTGTCTGATCAGGGTCGAAAATAGGGGCTCCAACCCCAAAGGGAATATTTGGGCCGATGTTTACCACAATGCTTACGTTCTGAGGAACTTTCCAATATTTCTTGAGCTTCACATCTGGATTGTCTTCCTCCTGTCTCATTGAACAGTGCACATCTTTCTAGACTTGTTTCCTTCAGCTTCTTTGTTGCTAGTTCACTACCTTTGTATGTGTCAATGAAAGCTTTGGATTCTGATCAAAGCCTCTTTATTTTGTACACCAATAGCTATTTAGTTTCAAATCAGATTATTTTAAAGGTCTATCAGAGTCTCTCGAAGTTCCGCAGACCCACATTCATTTGACTGTATTATTTTGTCACAACCTTAGTCCCGGTTCATGGAATTAATTAGGCATTCCAACACAAAAGTGTTCGATGCAACTTTCATAGGTTTCATTGGTCTATCCATAATCAAATGGTTCCATCTTGCAAAGAAGCTCAATATCAGTTTTAAGATTCGCAAGTATTTTCTGTGTTTCTCTCTCCGCACTCCTAAGTAGCGCAGCAGTTCTGACACTTTCATGTTGCTTTATGAGAAATGATTTAATTTGATTCCCTTAAAACTTTTCAAATAGCTGATAAATGAATTTTTTGACAGTGGGTCGTTAAATGTTTGACAAATGTTACAGGACCATTATTGCTGGTGTTTGATCACTGGTTGTTTAATTCTCATTCCTGGCAAAGAGTAAGGGGGAGAATTTTCGGCTCGGCGAGCAGGGGAGGGGCCTGCTCGTCAAGGCGTAAAATGACGTGGGGGCGACGTTGGCTGCGCGTCCCGACATCACCGCGGGTCATTTAGATTTTCAGTTTGGCGGGCGTGCAGCCAACTCGGCTGTGTGCCCGCCAAACTGTCAAAGGCCTGCTAAGGCCATTAATTAACTAATTAAGGCTATTGAGAAAGCTGCCCGTCCAACCTTAAGGTTGTCGGGGGGGCAGGCGAAGAGCCCAGGCGGCCTTCGCATTTTTCATGGAACCTCATCCACGGGCGGGATTATATATTATAAATTAAATACATTTTTTCATTATAAATCATTGACACGTCCCAGCTCATGTGACAGTGTCACATGAGGGGACGTCTTAAATTTTTTTTTCTTTATTAAAACTTAAAACTAACCTCCCTGAAGCATGCACGAAAGGACACACTCCTGACTCAGGGAACCCCCCACCCCGCACACACACAGGGAGTGTTCAGCGCTTCCGGGTGTGCGTCACGCTGGGCGGTCTTTAGTTGGCCTACCCATGTAAAATGGTGGCGTGGACCCAATCGGGGGCACCAATTGGGTCCGCGCCCATCCCTGCACAACCCCCCAGACGGGGGGAAAATTCTCTCCTAAGAGTTTAAGACTCGGGCAGCTGAAGGCTCGAGCCGCCAATGGTGCATGGAAGAAAATTGAGGATGTACGTACAAGAGGCCAGTCTTGGAGGATCACAGAGACCTTGGAGGGTTATAAGACTGGAGGACATTACAGAGATCGGCAGTAACATTTATCTAAACCTCAAACGTAATAAATTGCATATTTCACATCACAGTAAACACATTTTTAAAATTATCCTGGAGCAGAATGATTAATGTATAACATTCTTTGATGCAAAATTTAAAGCAGTCAATGAACAAAAAAATGAAGGAGGCTCCACATATAAAACTCCAAGTCTGTGTTCCAGCAGGGCAAAGCTTCTCAGTAGGAGCTCAAGTTCACAAAATTAATATCCCTATTACTTAGCAACATACCTGGAGGTCCTTGAGGTCCTACTAAACCATCAATTGCTTTGCCGATAACGCCCTTGTCTCCCTTGACACCACGGTCACCTTGAGTTGAACAAAGGGGAAAGTTTCAGAATGGACACAACATTATTCAACAGAGCTGTTAGGTGCTGAGGACAACAGCTTTCAGTAATATGTTCTTTATTTTCATACTAATCTACACTACCTTCAATAAATTAGTCTTCAGTAATTTAGATTTATTTAACCTCCGCCAACTTCCTTCACAACATACAATGCAGATAATTGGAACTAAATAATGATTTTCAGCGCTAGATTTTCACCAATCTGTTTTATACCTACCTGATTATGAAATATTTATATTTTGCTCATTTCCCACTACAGTGGAAATGCCTGAAGTCCTGCAGATCGCGGAATTCTCTGTCTGCTCTCAAAGCTCATCTAACGTTAATGACTATAAAGTACAATTCCAGCAGAATATTCCAACATGTACATGTTTTCTACCAAACAGAGCAGGGTGGGGTTCTATTCTCTAGAAAAGTGAAGGCTAAGGGGTGACCTGATTGAGGTCTTTAAAATTACGAAGGGGTTTAATAAGATAAACATAGAGGAGAATTATTTCTACTTTTGGGAGACACCAAAAGTAGAGGCCATAAATATAAGACAGTTACTAATAAATCCAATAAAGAATTCAAGAGAAAATGTTACTCCGTGCTACCCCACGGAGTGGTTGAGGCGAATAGCACAGATGTATTTAAGGGGAAGCTGGATAAGTACACGCGGGAGAAAGAAATAGAAGGATATGATGATCAGGTGAGATGAAGTGGGTTATGGAGCATAAACAGCAGCACAGACCGGGGCTGAATGTTCGCTACCACCGAGCCAAGGCTGACACCTACAATGATCTGTATAAGTTGTATACAGAGCCCTTTTGGGATCAAGGAGGTGTAGTTGATACCTGAGACAGTGCACCAGGGGACTGTTGATGATCAACTGGCCAACCAGGCTCACTGATGGAACCTGGTAGACTTGTCACTGGAGAACTTCTCATCTGGCTCCAGATAACTTTACAATGTGCAAACCAATGCTCTTGCCATTCTCTCAAAAAGAGACTTTTTTTTGCTTCTGTTTATAATTTCCATTAAAAAATAACCTGAAAGCAGCAGCCACCATCACTTTGAACAGGAAACATGTGGCTTGCGGAAAGGGGGAGAAAATAAAAACAAGGTTGGTGTTATGATCAGAAAGGGCAGTTGAAACAGATTCAATAGTAACTTTCAAAAGCAAATTGAAGAGAAAAGAGATACAGGTCTATAGGAAAAGGGCAGAAGAGTGGGATTAATTGGACAGCTCCACCAAAGAGCTGGCAGAGGAACATTGGGCCAAATGGCCATCCATTTGTACGGTATATGGAAACCTTCATCAGCATCAGCTCAAACAACCAGACTCGGAGGCAGGCTTCGTGGATGTCTAAAGTTGGATTCATCAAAAATGTGTCCCTCTTCAAGACATTAAATATGGCCAACCCTTTCCTGATCCCTTTGACTTTTCCTTACCAACTTGCTGGCATGAAGTGTGCACACTAAATGCTGGTTAAAAAATCATTGTATTATCTCTGATCCAACTGGCCATCAACACAACCAGTCACATGGTAGTTGGGCGCTTCTCTGCCACTTTCAAACACAACAGGATAAAGGACTCAGTTCTTCACTGATGAGCAACTTTGGAATTTAAACTCTGAGCATCTGGATGGTGGAGAGCAGTTGATTTGATTGAACTCAATATCCACCCTTCACCATCATTACAGCCCTGTGGGTACAGCGGGTACACTGCAGTAACTCATCAGATTTTCACCACAGCACCTCCGTGCCCTATAACCTTTGTCACCAAGAAACATAAGATTCTAACAGGTCTTGACAGCATAGACACTGAGAGGCTGTTTCCCCTGGCTGGGGAATCTAGAACGTGAGGGCACAGTCTCAGGATAAAGGGACGATCATTTAGGATTGAGATGAGGAGAAATTTCTTCACTTAAAGGGTTGTGAGTCTTTGGAATTCTCTACCCCAGGGGATTGTGAATGCTCCATCATTGAATATATTTAAGGCTGAGGCAGACAGATTTTTGGTCTCTCAGGGAATCAAGGAATTTGGGAAATAGGCAGGAAAGTGGAGTTGAAGCTGAAGGTCAGCCATGATTGTTTGGAATAGCGGAGCAGGCTCAACGGGCTACCTGGTTTACTCCTGCTCCTATTTCTTATGTTCTTATGATCTTACAAGAGCAGAAATGTCATGGGATCACCATCACCACCAAGTGACTTTCTAAAGTCACAGACCATCCTGGATTTGACATATACCACTGTTCCTTAAATTCTTGAAATTAATATCCAAGAATTCCTTACCCAACACCATTCTGGGAGCACTATCACTACAGGGACTGCAGTGGTTCAAAAGAGAAGGCTCACCACGACCTTCTCAAGGTGACTAAGGCTAAGCAATGAACACTGGCCTTGCCAGCGATGCCCGCATCCCGAAAACAACTACAGCACAAATAGCCAGCTCAGCTTTTTTTAAAAATTATTATACAGAGTACTCTCAAGTGGCTAAGTATTAGCTTACGGGACAAACCCTTCCAACTCGTTCTTACCTCGCGGGCCTGTATCGCCAAGTTCTCCCGATGGTCCAGTTAATCCTGTTGGGCCTCGTCTGCCCGGGTGACCAACTCCGCCCTTTGGCCCTGGTGGGCCTGGAGGCCCAGCGGGACCACGCCGTCCTGTCATTCCAGGGGCCATTGGCCTCCTCAGATTATTTGCTAACAATGCAATTTGATCTGGAAGAAGAAAATTCAACTCGTTATTAAATACTTATTCTTGTTAGAGATTTAAACCAATTCCCTATTACCACATGAGTTCAGGCATTGGTACATTACAGGCATCTTTTAGTATTTGGACTCTTCACTTCTGTAACAAAGCAAGATGGAAAAACTTGCATTTATACAGCACCTCTCACATCCTCAGATGTCTTAAATGCTTCACAGCCAATGCAGTCTAAGTCTGCTATCTTTTCCAATTCAGCAACACACAACATACCACCAAAAAGGAATCCGATGAATGACCATGAATATTCTGTTGCCGATGGTGTTCATTGGTGAATAAATGTTCACCAAGGCACCAGGAGCACTGCCCTGCTCTTCTTCAAGTAGCACCATGGGATCTTTTATATCCATCTGAGAGGGAAGATGGGCATTGCTTTGGCATCGCATCAAAAAGATGGTTTCTCTGACAATCCTTTAGTACTGCACTGTGATGTGTCCCCAGGACTTGTCCTGCTCAACAACACATTATATTCTTGAGTTCATTCTAATCCAGTGTTTTGTTTAAATTGGAAATACTGGGTTAAAGGCCAAGGCTGAACACCACCAAGGTAGAAAAGGGTAGGAGAGAAGATGAAATCAATCAACTTGGCTTAGATGGTACCAAACTTAGGGTTTAAAGATTTTAGGAGGAATAAGGACCAAGAGAGGCAACGGAACCCAGTTTTGAAGTCCTGGATATTAACACTTTATATTACGGGGTGATGAGTTAATGCTTAATCTCAGGGTGTTGCATATTCAATGAATAGAACACATTGTGTATTTCAATTTTAAGAGAAACAAGAAGGAAAATTTCAGTGAAGGGCAGCAGTTTCAATAACACCGAGATTGACATGGAAGATTGTGGAGGTGAAGGTTGGAGGCTGGATACCCTTTCTCTTAAACCCTGTCTCAGAATGTGGGAGAAGTGTTGCAGCATCCATCCTAGATATGGGCATAATGTTCAGGTCCTGGCTGGTCTAGGGCTTTTAAGAGTTAAGAGCCACTGAGCAGGAAGAAAGGATCAGCAAAGCAGGTTCCTCTCCGAACCATGAAGAATGGGATGTGCAATTTCATTATCTCATGTTGGATATAATTGTGCAACACAAGAATTTAATTCAGTGGTAAAGACTCAGAATTATGTAAATTTGTCAATTAAATTCAACATTTTTGTAAAATAAGTACAACAAAAAGTTTAAAACCCATTTTTAGTTCTAAGTTGGAACCAACCTATGTACCTTAGGTTTCTCATTGACTTAATTTTGAAATTCCCAAGTACTGGAGAATAGTTTTTCGAATTCATCAAGAAGAGACATGCTCCCATTTTGAGATTTACCTATGCATCGTTATATCAATTTTTACAAGGAAGTAGCATGCAACATGGATAAAGGGGAACCTGTAGATGTGATGTACTTAGATTTACATAAGGAATTTGACCAGGTGCCACATCAAAGGTTACTACACAAAATAAGACCTCATGGTGCAGGCGTAACATATTAGCATGTATAGAGGATCAATCCAGCTAACAGGAAACAGAGCGTAGGGATAAATAGATCATTATCAGGTTGGAAAGATGTAACAAGTGGACTGCCACAGGGATCATTGCTGGGGCTTCAACTATTTATGACTTATATCAATGACTTGGATGAAGGGACCGAATGTATGGTTGCTATATTTGCTGATGACACAAAGGTAGGAAAGTAAGTTGTGGAGTGGATATACAGAGTCTGCAAAGGATATAGATAGGTTAAGTGAGTGGGCAAAGATTTGGCACGTACATACGAACATATGAATTAGGACCAGTGGACTACTCAGCCCCTCGAGCCTGCTCCACCACTCAAAACGATTATGGCTGACCTGATTTTAACCTCAATACCCCCAGCCTCACATTCCCGCCTACCTCCTATAACCTTTCACTCCGCTGCTTATCAAGACTCTATCTACTTCTGCCTTAAAAATATTCAGAGACTCTGCTTCCACCGCCCTTTTGCGGAAGAGAGTTCCAAACACTCATAACCCTCCAAGAGAAATATATTTCTCCTCATTGCTGTCTTAAATTGGCAACCCATTGGGCAGGGTTTTCGGGTCAGCGGGTGGCCGCGATTGGTGGGCCCGGGTGCAGCTGGAGAATGGACCGCCACCCGCGATGTGCCCCCCAACTGCGATTTCACACTGGCTGGCCAATTAACGGCGTCTGCCAGTGTGAAGCGGGCACTGAAAGGCCCAGCACTGCCGGGGTGGGAGCAGGAGGAGGCCAAGTGCTGAAGTCAGTGCGGGCGTGGGGGGAACGTGGAATGAAAGCTCCCTGAAGGCAGAGAGCTGCCTCAGGGAGCTGAAGAATTTAAATTCAATAAAAACAGATTTAAAAATCCAGGAAAAAAAATGCCCACACATCAGAATGAGTCACCTAAACATATGGATGCTGAAGTTTGTGTCAAAACATTTTACTGTTTTTTTTTCAAATTAATCTTGGAAACCTCATCCCGCCCTTGGATGAGGTTTGCTCAAAAATGCAAAGGCCGCCCGGCCGATTCGCCCACCCGCCCAGCCATAAGATTGGACGGGCAGCAGAAAATCCCCGCTAATTGAAACTTTAATGGCCTTAATAGGGCCTCTTAATTGTTGGCGGAGGCGCGTGCCTGCTGACCGAAATATTGCGTGAGCGTGCGATGGCGTCGGGACGCTCACCTGACGTCATCGTCATCACGCGCTATTTTACGCCCAATTGGGTCGGGTGCGTGAAAATCCTGCCCATTATTTTTAAACAGCGACCCCTAGTTCTAAATGGAGGATAATGTGGGAAAGTGTGAACTTGCCCACTTTGGAAGGAAGAATAGAAAAGCAGTATATTATTTAAATAGAGAGAGATTGCCGAACTCGATGGTACAGAGGGATTTTGGTGTCCCAGTACATGAATCACAAAATGTCAGTATGCAGGTACAGCCAGTGAGTAGGAAGGCAAATGGAATGTTGTTGTTTATCACAAAGGAAATGGAATTTAAAAGTAGCAAAGTTTTGCTGCGGTTGGTGAGACCACATCTGGAGTATTGTGTACAGTTTTGGTCTCTATTTAAGAAAGAATATAATTGCATTAGAAGCAATACAGGGTAGGTTCACTTGGCTGATTCCTGGGATTAAGGGCCTGTCTTATGAGGAGAGGTTGGACAAGTTGTGCCTGTACCCACTGGAGTTTAGAAAAATGACGGGTGATCTTACTGAAACAAATAAGATGTTAAGGGGACTTGACAGGGTGAATGCTGAAAGAATATTCGCCTTATGGGAGAGACTATAACTGGGGGATACAGTTTGAAAACAAGGGGTCTCCCAATTGAGACAGAGATGAGGAGAATTTTTTTCTCTCAGAGGGTCATTAGTCTGTGGAATTCTCTTCCTGAGAGAACCATGGATCAATGAATATTTTTAAGGCTGAATTAGACAGATTCTTGACTGACAAGGGAGTCAAAGGTTAAAGGGGGTAGACAGGAATGTAGAAACCACAATCAGATCAGGCATGATCTTATCAAATGGCAGAGCATGCTTGACAGGCCGAATGGCCTACTCCTGCTCCAAATTCATATGTTCGTATGTAATCATAACAGTGCCCGGAGACAAACTGCCCATGAGAAATAATATTTCCATTTCAATGCTGCCCTACTCTACATAGAAAATTAAAAACTGTATGGGGTACACACAAACCTTGTTAACGTACCCTACATCCCATTGTCATGATTTTAGTCACAGTGAACGTTTCAACATTTACTGTGGTAAATTGCTAACCTTTTCAATGCAATTTCGCCAAATTAACATGCACAATGAAGATTCAAGTGGAGTTACTGTGGCTGGTAGCCATCTCTGCGCAGTCAGAATTTTAAGATTTTACCTAGAATTTACAGCACAATAACAGACCATTTGGCCCAACAGATCCATGCTGGTGCTTATGCACCACACAAGCCTCCTCCCACCCCCAAAATTATATACAATTTGGTGAGGGTTCCAAAGTCTTTCTCTGAACTCTGTCACCAAAAAAGAAAAAACATATTTGACAGCTGACCATGGGCAACATTATAAGAAAATAACAAATAGAAACAGGAATAGGTCATATGGCCCCTTGAGCCTGCCCCGCTATTCAATAAGATCTTGGTTGATCATTTACATCAACCCCAAACAGACATGGGCAGGGACTCGGTGGGCCAAATGGCCTCCTTCAGTGCCATAATGGCTCAACGACTTTCCCAACCTGGCCCCCATGTCCCTTGATTCCCTTAATGTCCAAAACTCTGTCGATCTCAGTATCGAATACACGCAGTGGTTGAGCATTGACAGCCGCCTGGAGTATAGAATTCTAAAGATTCTGGATTCTTGATAAGAAAGAGATAGCTACATCTCTTTATAAACACGTGAAACTCTTCCGTGACACAGGGCAGGATTTTGCGCTTGGCGGCGGTGGTTGGAAAGCAGCCCGTGATTGGCTCCGCACCGTGATTTCACGCGGGGTGGGCCAATTAAGACCCGCCCTGTGTAGATCACAAGCGGCAATGCTGAGCGCTGCCTGCGTGGGCGGGCGGGAGGCGGGGGGAGGGAGAGTCGGGCCTGGAGCATAGTTCACGCATGCTCGAGAAAGAGCGCGTCAAACTCTCTGAGGGACGGATCTGCCTCAGGGAGATTGAAGCGCTGTGTAAAAAAAAAAATAAAGACAGTAAAAATTTAATAAAACATGTCCCCTCATGAGATGGGACATGTTTTTAATTCCAAAATAAAGTTTTTATTTAATGTTTATTTGCTTTAGGAAACCTCATCCCGCTCGTGGATGAGGTTTCCTAAAAAATATAAAGGCCGCTTGGCTTTTTTGCCGGCTCGCCAACTGTAAGGTTGAACGGGCAGCGTAGATCTGAATTTAATTCGATTGTTGATGACCTTAATGGGTCTTTTAATTATCGGCCGCTGCGCACCCGCTGAATGAAATATTGCGTGAGTGCGCGATGGAGTCAGGACGCGCGCCCAACGTCATCACGTATCATTTTACTCGGGTGTATCAGGCGTGCACCTGAATGCCGAGCGTAATATTCTGCCCACAGAAACATAGAAAATAGAAGCAGGAGTAGGTCATTCAGCCCTTCGAGCCTGCTCCGCCATTCAATATGATCATGGCTGATCCTCTATCTCAACACCGTACTCCCGCTCTCTCCCCATACCCTTGACGCCTTTAGAGTCCAGAAATCTGTCTATTTCCTTCTTAAATATACTCAGTAACTTGGCCTCCATAGCCCTCTGTGGTAGAGAATTCCACAGGTTCACCACCCTCTGAGTGAAGATGTTTCCTCGTCTCAGTCCTAAATGGTCTACCTGGTATCCTGAGACTGTGACGCCTTGTTCTAGACACCCCCAGCCAGAGGAAACATCATCCCTGCATCCAGTCTGTCCATCCCTGTCAGAATTTTATATGTTTCAGTGAGATCCCCTCTCATTCTTTTAAACTCCAGTGAATATAGGCCTAGTGGACCCAATATGACAATCCAGGAATCAGTCTGCTGAACCTTTGCTGCACTCCCTCTATGGCAAGTATACCCTTTCTTAGGTAGGGAGACCAAAACTGCATACAATATTCTAGGTGTGGTCTCACCGAGGTCCTGTACAGCTGCAGTAAGACATCCTGGCTCCTGTACTCAAGTCCTCTCACAATGAAGGCCAGCATACCATTTGCCTTCTTAACTGCTTGCTGTACCTGCCTGCTTGCTTTCAGTGATTGGTGTACAAGGACACCCAGGTCCCTTTGTACATCAACATTTCCCAATCCATCACCATTTAAATAATACTCTGCCCTTCTGATTTTCCTACCAAAGTGGATAACTTCACACTTATTCATGTTACACCTGCATCTGCCATGATAACAGTGCACCTAGAAAATCATAACATGATTAGGCAGGAGTTCTTTGATGAAGTAACAGAGAAGGTTGATGAAGATAGTGCATTTTGTGATAGTGATTTTGTGTATGTAGACTTTCAAAAGGCATTTGATAATAGACTTGTTAGCAATGTTTTAATAGAGCAAACAAGGAGAAACTATTTCTGGGCGGGGAAAAGTGTTGGAGAACACAGATTTGAGGTATTTAACAAAAGAATCAGAGGTGATATGAGAAAAAAATGTTATACTCAGCGAGTTGTTATAATCTAACATGCACTCCCTGAAAGGGCGATGGAAAGAGATTCATACACAGGATATACAGCAAAGAAACAGGCCCATTTGGCCCAACCAGTCCATGCTGGTGTTTATACTCCAGTCAAGCCTCCTTCCATCTTATCTCATCTAAATCAACCATCGTAACCATTTATTCCCTCAAATGCTTGTCTAGCTTCCCCTTAAATGCACTATTCACTTCAACCACTCCCTGTGGCAGTGAGTTCCACACTCTCACCACTAGTTAAGAAGTTCCTTCTGAATTCCCTATTGGATTCCTTGGTGACAACATTAACTTTCAAAGAGTTAATACTCGAAGGGGAAATATTTACAGGGCTATCGAGAAAGAGGTGCGACTAGTTGGATAATGCTTTCAAAGAGCTGGTACAGGCATGGTGAGCTAAATGACCTCCTGTGCAGTATAATTTCCATGAACATGGTTTTATGAAAGGGAAATCATGTTTGACAACTCTATTAGAATTCTTTGAGGATGTAAACAGCAGGGTGGATAAAGGGGAACAATAGATGCAGTCTATTTGGACTTTTAGAAAGCATTTGATAAAGAGCCACACAAGAGATGATTACACAGAATTATGACTCATGGGATTGGGGTCATTGCACAAAGGGTGATGGTTTTAGTTGTTGGAGGTCAATCATCTCAGTCCTAGGATATCGCTGCAAGAGTTCCCTAGGGTGGTGCCTAGGCCCAACTATCTTCAGCTGCTTCATTAATGACCTGCCTTCCATCACATGATCAGAAGTGAAGATGTTCAATGATAATTGCACAATGTTCAGCACCATTCGCGACTCCTCAGATACTGAAGCAATCCATGTCCATATGCAGAAAGACCTGGACAATATTCAGTTTTAGGCTGATAAGTGGCAAGTAACATTCACACCACATAAGTGTCAGGCAATGACCATCTCCAACAAGAAAGAATCTTACTATCTCCCCTTGACATTCAATGGCAATACCATTGCTGAATTCCCCATTACCTACATCCTAGGGGTTATCATTGACCAGAAACTGAACTGGACTAGCCATAAATGCTATGGCTACGAGAGCAGGCCTGAGGCTAGGAATTCTGCAGCAAGTAACTCACCTCCTGACTCCCCAAAGCCTGTCAACCATCTACAAGGTGCATGTCAGGAGTGTCATGGAATACTTTCCACTTGTCTGGATGAGTTCAGCTCCAACAACACTCAAGGAGCTTGACACCATCCAGGTCAAAGCAGCCTGCTTGATTGGCACCCCATCCACCACCTTAAGCATTCACTCTCTCCTCCACCGATGCACAGTAGCAGCAGTGTATACCATCTACAAGATGCACTGCAACAACTCATCGAGGCTCCTTTGACAGCACCTTCCAAACCTATGACTTCTACCACCTTGAAGGACAAAGAGAGCAGATGCATGGGAACACCACCACCTGCAAGTTCCCCTCCAAGCCGCACATCACCCTGACTTGGAAATATATCACCGTTCCTTCACTGTCACTGGGTCAGAATCCTGGAACTCCCTCCCTAACAGCACTGTGGGTGTACCTACACCACATGGACTTTTTTTTCATTCATAAATGGGATGTGGGCTTCGCTGGTTGGGCCAGCATTTATATTACCCATCCCTAATTGTCCTAGAGAAGGTGGTGGTGAGCTGCCTTCTTGAACTGCTGCAGTCCATGTGGAGTAGGTACACCCACAGTGCTGTTAGGGAGGGAGTTCCAGGATTTTGACCCAGCGACAGTGAAGGAACGGCGATATATTTCTGAGTCAGGTGAGTGGCTTGGAGGGGAACTTCTAGGTGGCGGTGTGCCCATGTCTCTGCTGCCCTTGTCCTTCCAGGTGGTAGTGGTTGTGGGTTTGAAAGGTGCTGTCTAAGGAGCCTTGGCGAGTTCCTGCAGTGCATCTTGCAGATGTCACTGCGCGTCGGTGGTGGAGGGAGTGAATATTTGTAGATGGGGTGCCAATCAAGCAGATAGTGTCAGGCTTCTTGAGTGTTGTTGGAGCCACATTCATCCAGGCAAGTGGGGAGTATTCCATCACACTTCTGTCTTGTGCCTTGTAGATGGTGGATGGGCTTTGGGGAGTCGGGAGGTGAGTTACTCGCCACAGGATTCCTAGCCTCTGACCTGCTCTTGCAGATTGGTTCATCCCTAAATGCCCTCCGAACAAGGGCAATTAAGAGTCACCACAGTGCTGTGGGTCTGGAGTATCATATGGGTCAGCATTGTCCTTCTCTTACCTGTACCAGGTAAGGACGGCAGATTTCCTTCCCTAAAGAGAAGGACAATGGTTGCATGGTCATCGTCAGACCTTTAATTCCAGATTTTTATTGGATTTAAATTTCACCATCTGCCTTGGTGGGATTTGAACTCAGGTCCCCAGATCATTACCCCGGGTCTCTGGAATACTAGTCTCCCATTTATATGGCAGTATTTAAACGACTGCAGCAGTTCAAGAAGGTGGCTCGCCACCACCTTCTCAAGGGCAATTAGGGATTGGTAATAAATGCTGGTCCAGCCAGCGATGCCCACAAACTGTGAATGAATAAAGTAAAAAAAGATTAGCATGAATAGAGAGTTAGTAACTGGCCAGAAAGTAGAGAGTAGAAATAAGTGGGTCATTTTCAGGCTGTTACTAGTGGAGAGCCGCAAGGGTCAGTAATGGGGCTCAGCTATTTACAATCTATATTAATGACTTAGATGAAAGGACAGAGAGTAACTTATCTAAGTTTGCTGACCTTACAAAAACTAGGCTGTGAGGGAGACACGGGGCCTACAGAGAGATACAGTATAAACAGGTGAAGTGAGCAGGCAAGAAAGTGGCAGATGAAGTTTAATGCGGGGAAATGAGGTTATTCACTTTGATAGGAAGAATAGAAAAACAGAATATATTTTAACTTGTGAGAAAGAATTATATCTTAGAGTTTGGTGAGCTTTGGATGCTTCATACAAGACATACAGAGAGTTAGCAAGCAGGTACAGCAAGCAATTAGGAAAGCAAATGGTACATTGGCCATTATTGCAAGGGGCTTTTTGACGTGGACTTTTTTTCATTCATAAATGGAATGTGGGCTTCGCTGGCTGGGCCAGCATTTATATTGCCCATCCCTAATTGTCCTTGAGAAGGTGGTGGTGAGCTGCCTTCTTGAACCGCTGCAGTCCATGTGGGTAGGTTCACCCAAAGTGCTGTTAGGGAGGGAGTTCCAGGATTTTGACCCAGCGACAGTGAAGGAAGGCGATATATTTCTGAGTCAGGTGAGTGGCTTGTAGCCATAGTATTTATATGGCTGGTCCAGTTCAGTTTCTGATCAATGATAACCCCTAGGATATTGATAATGGGGAATTCAGCAATAGTATAGCCATTGAATGTCAAGGGGAGATAGTAAGATCCTTTCTTGTCGGAGATGGCCATTGCCTGACACTTGTGTGGTGTGAATGTTACTTGCCACTTATCAGCCTAAAACTGAATATTGTCCAGGTCTTTCTGCATATGGACATGGATTGCTTCAGTATCTGAGCAGTCACGAATGGTGCTGAACATTGTGCAATTATCATTGAACATCTTCACATCTGATCATATGATGGAAGGCAAGTCATTAATGAAGCAGCTGACGATAGTTGGGCCTAGGCACCACCCTAGGGAACTCTTGCAGCGATATCCTAGGACTGAGAAGATTGACCTCCATGTCAAGAATAAGCAAGTCTTGCTGCAATTGTACAGGGCTTTGGTGAGACCACACCTAGAGTGCTGTGTACAATTTTGGTCTCCTTAAGCAAGATATAGCAAAAGGATGAGAGGTTTGTCCTGTGAGGAGAGATTGAATAAAATCAGTCTATATTCACTGGAGTTTAGAAGAATGAGAGGGGGTCGCATTGAAGCATGTTAGATTCTGAGAGGGTGTGACAGAGTAAATACTGAGAGGTTGTTTCCCCTGGCTGGAGAGTTTAGAATTTGGGGCATAGTCAGAAGATAAAGTGACAGCCATTTCAGCCAGAGATGAGGAGAAATCTATTTACTCAGAGGGTCATGAATCTTTGGAATTCTCTATCCCAGACAGCTGTGAATGCTGAGGATATTCAAGACTGAGATCAATAGATTTTTGGGGATTTAAGGGATCTGGGGATCGGGCAGGAGAGTGAAGTTGAGGTAGAAGTTCAGTTGTGATCTTATTGAATGGTGGAGAAGGCTCGAAGGACCGTAAGGCCTACTGCAGCTCCTATTTCTTATGTTCTTATGTCTTGACGCCCAGTGTGTAACACCATGGAAAATGGACTCATCATAAAGACCATTGGAGTGAAATTGATTTCCTGGCCACTGGCGGAAATCAATTTCACACACCCCCCACCCCAATGTATTCTAGTAAGTGTTCCTACGCAATTATCCATCCAAGGATAACATGACTAATAAACAGCTTAAAAGGGTAACTCCTTTAGATGTTACTTATGACATTGAATTTACAGGACAGGAACAGGCCATTCAACTGTTCTGTGGTGGCATTTATTCCCTATTCAAACTTCCTCCCAGATTATTACATCTCACACTATAAGCATAACTGGTATTCCTTTCTCCCTCAAGTGTTTATCTTGCTATTGACATCAACCACCCCGTGTGATAGAGAGTTCCTTCCACATTCTAACCACTCTCTAGGTAAAGAGGAGTCTCTCACGCCTGAGGTAATGTACCCCACTCTATTTTTAATCATACCCTTTTTGTGGTCTTGTGTTGGCACAGCTTTCAGTGAAACATTAATTAATGCACAGTGACTGAATAAAGAATGACGAAAGTTCATCGTGCAAGGTGAAACTCACCATTGATCAGGCCGTGACAGAGTTCCCGGATTCGCTGCTCACTTGCCAGTTTTCCCTGTGGGTGAGTGAGAGAAAGATGTATAATTTAATCAGTTGACATAAATAAAGGGTATGTGGAATAGACAGCACACAGGGCTAAGGAGAAACTGGATAAACCAGCAACATAGAATAGGTATGATGCGATTTCAACATCTGGGAAGAAATAATGAAAAATAGTTCAACAATACAGACATCCATATTAATATCCTTCCATATGATGGATTTATTCTGTGTATTATACAAGGTTTAGATCAGGTCATTAGGAATCTGCATGCCGAAGCTAAACATGCAGGATGTGTTGTCAGCTTAATACCATTTAAAAAGCACCAAAGGATCTACTTGTAAAGATTAATGAACTAGTTTGGAGAGGACACGTCAGGGTTAGCTTGCTATTAACCTGGAAAGAATGTGAATATTAAAATCCATGCAAAATCATCTTAATTTTACGAGACCATCTAAATTCAGCTGGGATGCAGAGTCCATGGTGCCCCATTGGTATATTCTGAGGTAGAAGCATTTGACACATGAAACGATAATCTTAGAATCAATGGGTTTAGAGCAAGTGACCCACGTTGCTTCCATACTGTTCCTTGAGATGATCCTCCAACTTGCAAATAAATCAGAGGGTGATTTTTTTACCTAGGGAGTGGTGATCTGGAATGCATTGCTTGAAAGAGTGGTGGAAGTACTTTCAATAGTAACATTTAAAAGGGAATTGGATAAATACTTGGAGCACTATCAAAAAAAAACTTGGCATCAAGCCACATGTGGAGATATTAGGAAAGGTGAAAAGAGGTATGGTTTAAAAAGTAACTCAAAAAGAGGAGAATTTGAGAAGTGGAGAGGCTCAGGATCTAAGCAGCTGAAGGCATAGCTGCTAATGGCAGAGAGCTTAAAATTGGAAATGCGCAAGAGGCCAGAATTGGAGGAGCACAGAGATTTCAGAGGGTTGGAACACAAGGGTAGAATTTGGAAACAGGATGAGAGAATTTAGAATCGAAGTGAAAAGGAGAAATTTGCAGGGCTACGGGGGAAGAGGGAGAGCAGGACTAATTGAATAGCTCGTTCAAAGGGCCTGTCACAATGTCATGATGGGCTGAATGGCCTCTTTCTGTTCTGTATGATTTTATGGAATTAGCAGCTTCCATGTATAAGGGTTCTGTGCTCATGAATCTGCCTCATGCCAGGCTGAGTCATTGGGAAATCTACTGCATGAAGTGGCTCAGGTTCATTAGCCGCTCTGTAAAGACCAGAAAGAAAGTTCAAGCAAAACAGTCACCCACGTTGCTTACATACTGTTCCTTGAGATGGTCCCCCACCCACAGTATTTTTGAAGAAGTTACTTACAGGAGCACCTGTTTTTCCAGTAATGCCAGGGACTCCGCGCTCTCCGGCCACACCCATTGGCCCAGGAGGACCAGGAACACCGTCTGTTCCAGGAACGCCAGCTGGACCAGGGTTACCTTTGGGTCCCACCTCACCACGACCTCCTGCCTGAAAACATCAGAAAGGCCAAAGAGAATTAATATCAGATCAGCCAGCGTTCCACAACATCATTGCTAATTCAGAAATTGAGGTAGTGTGAAATAGCTTTCAGCTGCAAACTGAAATAGGCAACAGGATATATAATAATAAAGACTTCAATAATGCAAAGGCAATGGATTTATTCTTTCCTGCTCCTCTCTCTCTCTCTCTCTCTCTCTCTCCCCCCTCCCAGGATGCACTACCTTTTCACTGAGTCTTGTACAAGGCCATGGGCTGCCATGGATTTGACAACTTCCCAGCTGCCTGATCCCCACCTGGGAAAATTGTCAATAATAGGGACAGTGGCAACTTGGCCCTTCCATTGCCACTCAATGCAACTGCTGAGTGGGTGTGCAAATGTGCGAGGAGCTCGTCCAACTAATGCTTCATTCCAAAAATAACATTTTTTCGGATACAGTATCTGAGCCAGTGGTTAGTGTAGTGACCCTCGGCAGGAAAAAAGTGAATATGAACCTATGGTTCCCAAACCCTTCCATCGATGGTATTTCTCTGGTGACACTTACCTCTCCCTTCTGCCCCTGTGGTCCTGGTTGGCCCTAATGGAGACAAAACAAAGGTGGTTAAAGATTTATTCAGGACAAGTCTTACTTCTTCGTAGCCTCCGTCTGTGCACAAAATGGAGGGTTTTTAAAAAATATTTTTAGGGAACATTGTGTTATTCTGTGAAGAGAGGTGTGTGTGTGTGTGTGTGGGGTGTGTGTATGATTTAATTAAGCTGGGGGAAGGTTATTAGAAGACAGATTGTCTGGGGGGGGAGTTAAAATGTGAAAGGATAGAGGTGTTAGGTTTGAGTTACAAGTGAATTGGTTGGATCTAACATTTGGACCTTTAGATAAGTTGAGAGTTTGTTTGAATATCAAAGGGAAGTCAGAGATAACAAGAAACATGTTTGCATCTTGAGGGGTTCCATAGGTAAACAGAAGAGGGTATATTACAATTTATTGACCCGAATGCAGACGGAAAGGTAGAAACATGAAAGATTTTACATTTGGAAGGATTTAAGTTTCAAAGAGGTGTGAGAACAGTGCAACATGAGATGAAAGGGGCAAAAGATATTCTAGAGTTACTGTGGAAAGCTTAAGAGGGCTATGAGATGGAACTGGAGCTGAGCTGAGCTGGGAGCTGTTAGCTGTCGCTCTAGGCTGGGAGATGACGCAGTTTAAATTAGCCATCCAGTCAAGCTAAAAAAGTCTTGGGCTGCAACAATCAGTCATGTTCTGAAGTTTTGGATTTCCACGGCAGAGTGGAAGAGAGTTAGAGGTCATGTGGTAGCCTTTATTAAAGCTACAGCAATTTGCCTTGGGTAATATTACTGGATTTTTATAGTTAAACATCTGTAAGGGAGTGTTGCTTGGAAGGTGTTTACTTGTGAGTCTGACAAAGTAGGGAGTCTTTTAGGGGAATGTGTTGTAAAATTAATTTTAACTGTGCAACTGTAATATTGTGTGCTTAAGTTTTTTTTCATTCTTGTTAATAAAACTTTTAATTTTAAAAATCCCGAAAGTGTTACTGGACTTGCTGCTGAGGTCAGTATGTCTTCTTCTCATTTTCAGAATACAAAAAAAAGGGTGTGGCCCGTTAGCCAAGTTTCCCTCTGGGATTTGGTTTGTGCAGCAATTAACATCGGCTGTGGTCATAACAGTCTGCTGGTGCCCGAGTTTGCAATCTTCTTGTTCAGTAATATAGGTCATGCTGACTGCCTGAGGCTGAAGGGGAAACAGGTACCACTATTCCACACCAGCTGAATGTTGAGACAACCAATTCCAAGGGAGGTACCAATAAGGATCTCAAGTTCCATCCATGAACCAGAGAGAATCCCACTAGCAACTCACAATATGTTCTTGCTCCTGCCCAGCTGCTGACTTGCATGGTGGGAGTGCAAAGAAAGTTCACTAGACTGGATCCTGGAATGAGGGGATTGTCCCGTGAGGAAACATTGAGCAGACTGGACCAATATTCCTGGAATTCAAAAAAATGAGAAGAACTCTCATTGAAATATATAAAATTCTTAAGGGACATGATGGAGTAAATGCTGAGAAAATGTTTCCTCTGGCTGGGGAATCCAGAATATAGGGACACAGTCTCAGGTTAAGGCGGTTGCCATTTAGGGCTGAGATGAGGAGAAACATTTTCACTCAAAGGGTTGTGAATCTTTGGAATTCGCTACCTCAGTGAGCTGTGGATGCTCAGTCATTGAGTGTATTCAAGACTGAAATCAATAGAGTTTGGGGCACTAAGGGAATTAAGGGATAAGGTTGGAAACTGGAATTGAGGTATGGTTTTGTTGAATAGCAGGGCTTGAAGGACCAAAAAACCTACTCCAGCTCCTAGTTCTTATGCTCTTTTAATTGTCTTTGGGTGAGGATGAGAGAATTATATTGCTGGCAGGTCCCCTGCATATGCTCCTGATAATCATGTCCACATAATAATGAACTACATAGGCATGAGATGCCCAGAAATATATTAGTAATTGCTGGCCATGCAGATGAGCACGCTGGTTCTCTCTGTATCCTTCGGCCACCCCTCTGCAGGTCGTGCCAGGCAGCCCAATTGGTCGCTAATGTGGCAGAGTCTGTAGCTGGGCCATCTGAATGCTCATCTCTGCTGGCATTGGATGTCTGCATGAAACACAATACTACCTCTCCCCATCTCCTCAAGTACAGCCTCTCAATACATTGACCCAGTGACCTGGAGGTGGTAGGAGGTAATGGTAAAGAAGCCAGCAGCACAACCTGACCTCCAAACCTTCGCTCAACTTCCAGGGAACAGTGGGATTTCCATGCTGGTGCTTTCAAAGCAAGAGCACAGAAATAGGGGCAAACTGCAAACTCTTTCCCACTAAGATTCCTGAAAAGCTACCAAATGGAATACCTCTGCACAAAACCTCTTCCTAAATTGGACTGTTCAGATTTGTTTAGTGCAACTTTAATGCACTTCACTCATACTCTCCATTTGGACCAGGGTCTGTTTGATGTTGCTTATACTGATGTTATGGATTCTGCCCTCAGCAACTCATATTATAACAGCAGCTCATTAACATATTACAACCATGCCTCATTATTTATAACAACACATTATCATATCACAGCCAGTACCTATTGGAGGGTAATGGAGGTGTGGTTGTAATGTCATTAGATCAGTATTCCAGGGGCCCATGCTAATACTCTGGGAACATGGGTTCAAATCCCAAGGCAGCTGGTAGAATTTAAATTCAATTAATAGATCTGGAATATAAAGTTACTCTTAGTAATGGTGACCCTGGGAACTATCATTGATTGTAAAAACCCATCTGGTTCACTAATGTCCTTTAGGGAAGGAAATCTGCCATCCTTACCTGATCAGGCCTAGAAACAACTCCAGACCAATGGCAATGTGGTTCATTCTTAACTACCCACTAAAAGTGGCCTTTATTGTTGCAATCAGGAGCTCATTATCAAATCACAATTAGCATCTTATTGTCATAATACAAACAGCATATTACAACCATCATTATATTGCAATCAACATCTCATTACCATATTGAAAGCAGCATTACATCATATTACGCCCAACAGCTTATCATATAACAACCTGTCTACAAGATTTTTGTGTGATTGATGTGACTGATGATTGTTATGGTTGTTTTTTTGTTGAGTATGTCATATGCAGTTAGTTGTGATCAATAGCTATGAGTAACAGTGATTGATAGACCAGTGTTTGGATAATATTGATCTCACGGTAGATTTTAACTCACCAAATCTCCTTTTTCTCCTGGGAGCCCATCAGACCCTGCGAGTCCCTATAAAACAATAAATACAATAGGAGTTAACATATTGTGAAGATGGATTTTTAAAAATACTTTGGGAATATGGTGATATTCTGTAATTCAGATTGTGTGTCCATGATTAATGACACTGGGGGAAAAGTTCATGGAGACAGCTTGTCTGTGAGAGTTGAGAGGTAAAAGGATAAAGGGGCTAGATGCATGCATTTGTAATGGGAGGCTATGGTGAAGTCGGATTTACAAGTAAATAAGTTGGGTTTTAAAATTTGCATTATAAGTAGGAGCTTGACTTTTCAGCTATTAAATTTCAAAGGGGAGTTTAGAAGTGACTAGGGACTTCTACAGCTTACCAAGATTTCATAAGTAAACAAGGGAAGGTTATTAAATTTTATTTGACCCGTAAGTGGAGGCAATAGGAAAACATGAAAGATTTTTATATTTTGGAAATGTTGACTTCAAAGAGGTGTTTGAGAACAATGGAATCTAAGATGAAAGGGAAAAAATATATTTAAGGAAAGATGTTTAGTTGAGTTGGGGGTGGCTGTGTGGGGGAAAAGTTCTGAGACCAGATCTGTGCTGAGAAAAGTTGTACAATCTAAACCAGCCATCCAGTGAGGCCAGAAAAGTCTTTGTTTCAGAAAACAGATTGTTTTTGAACTTCCTTGGATTTCCACAGCAGAGTGGAAGAGAGTGAGAAGCCGTGTGCTAGCCCTGTTTTTGCCTTGGGTAATATTATTAGATTTTTATGGTTAAAAGCCTATAAGGAAGCTGTTGCCAAGTAGTTTACATATGTGTGTTTTGACCAAGTGGGTTTTTTGGGGGGATGTTTTGTAAGACTGTTTTAACTGTTAGGAAATAGGGATAGTTTAAGTAAGTTATATATGTATTTGGAGGTGTTAGTAATAAGGTATATCTTTCAGTTTAAGTTTAATTTATTTTTTTCCAATTTGTGAGTTAAAAAGGTGAAACCTGGGATCTAGTTTCATTTTAGTGTGGAGACAGCAAGTCTAAGGCTTTGTTCGTGTGCCTGCATTCTAATGAGTTTTATGACGCTTGAAGTGGAGAGCTGTGTTATCAAGAGGGTAGTGGTTTACAGCAGTGAAAATAACGTAGAGAAAACTGTGCTGTTGCCTAGCAACAGGGGTCCAGAGAGAGGGACCCACAGAGACAGAGAAAACTAGGAAAGCAGCTTCAGTTCAGATGAAGCCAGGATTCCAGAGAGGCTGGACAGCAAAAGGACAGATTGCAAGTTCCAAACTAAAGTTGAAGTGAGCTGCCAGGAGAAGCTGGACACAGGAGAAGGAACTGCAGGAGCAGGTTCCAGAAACTAAAGAAGAAAGTCACCAAATCCTGGGGAGTGGAACAGGAAAGGTCCCAAGAGGACAGTCTAGTCAAAGGACACGGACGGGAATCTGGAAAAGGTCCTGTTCTCTGGAAGTGAAAGTAAGGAGCAGACAGGAAGGCTTCAAGCTTAAAGAGAATAAAACTGCAGGACGCAGATTTAAAGTAATATAGACTTGGGAGAATTCAGAAGATCCAAGGGGACAGCTGAAAGTCTCTTTACTATGGGCATGTGATGCAGTAGTGTTCTGTTGGCACGGCTGAGTCAGTGAGAGAGAGTGCATGGAAAGAAACATTGGATGGGCTGGAGTTGTTTTTGAATGCATATGGCGATATAGGGGAGAGGAACATCAGATGGAGAGTTCAAAACCCTGGAGGTGGACCCTTGTGGAGAGCGTCTGTGAGAAAGCATCGGTTTGGAGAAGATTCCAAAGCGAGTTCTTAGAGTGGAGAATGGAAACCCTTGTGTGAAAGACGGAGTTCAGTGAGACTAGTTGGTTCACAGTGTGACAAGCGTCTGGGGGGAACTGAGGAGTGATCCATAGCATCTGTTTGGGGTGGCAACTGTCACTTGGTTTCAGAGTGTGGTGTGCCTGACCACAGGTCACCTACTGGTTTACATGGACTGTGTACTTATTGTGAACGTGAGAGTATAAGACAGCTTTTGTAACTTGTGTTATCCTTACAAATCTGTATATATCTGTGGAGTTATGGTTGTGGGTGAAGGAATATTGTAATATAGTTCATCTTTTCTTGTTTAATAAATGTTTTATTCTTCTGTTAAAAGTTCATCAGCTGACTCCTGTGACTCTGTTCAGTAGCCACTCTCCACGTTTCTAAAGAAAATATAAAAGTTGGGATCTATCAAGCCGATTCCACCCTGGGATCTGGTTTGTTCAGTAGTAACATCAACTGGGATTATAATCTGTGTAACTTTAATCTGGTGTGTTTAAGTACTTTTTCTTCTTGTTAATAAATCTTTTAATTTTAAAATCCTAAGTGTTACTGAGATTCCATGCTTCTGGGGTTAGTAATTTTTTCCCTTGTTTTCAAAATAGGAGAAATAAAGGTTATGATCAGTAAGACGAGTTTTCCTCTGGGATTTAGCTTGCTCAACAAATAACGTCAGCTGTGGTCATAACAATATACTTGAACAACAGAAAGTGTGTTTCATTCCCAAGAGTACAATAAGAGGAATTTTGCCTGGGCTGAAGGGTCTGAGCTATGAGGAAAGATTGGATAGGCTGGAACTGTTTTCCTCGGAGCAGATAATGTTGAGAGGGGACATGATAGAGGTGTATAAGATTTTGAGGGGCATAGATGGGGTGGATAGAAAGGCACTTTTTCCATTAGTAGAGGGGTCAATAATGAGGGGGCATAGATTTAAGGTAAGAGGTAGAAGGCTAAGAGGGGAGTTGGGGAAAAATTCTTTTCACCCAGCGGGTGGTAGGAGTCTGGAACTCACTGCCGGATGGGTAGTTGAGTATGAAACTCTCGTAACATTTAAGAAGTATTTAGATATTCACTTGCATTGCCATAGCCTCCAGGGCTATGGGCCAAGTGCTGGAAAATGGGATTAGTGTAGTCAGATCTTTGTTGAACGGCGCAGACATGATGGGCCGAATGGCCTCCTTCTGTGCTATAAACGTCCATGAGTCTACAAGGAAGTTTCTTTTTTTTATTCGTTCGTGGGATGTGGGCATCACTGGCTGGGCCAGCATTTATTGCCCATCCCTAATTGCTCTTGAGAAGGTGGTGGTGAGCTGCCTTCTTGAACCGCTGCAGTCCACGTGGTGTAGGTACACCCACAGTGCTGTTAGGGAGGGAGTTCCAGGATTTTGACCCAGTGACAGTGAAGGAACAGTGATATATTTCCAAGTCAGGATGGTGAGTGGTTTGGAGGGAAACTTGCAGGTGGTGGTGTTCCCATGTGTCTGCTGCCCTTGTCCTTCTAGGTGGTAGAGGTCACGGATTTGGAAGGTGCTGCCTAAGGAGCCTTGGTGAGTGCATCTTGTAGATGGTACACACTGCTGCCACTGTGCGTCGGTGTGTAGGGACTGAATGTTTCAAGTGGTGGATGGGGTGCCAATCAAGAGGGCTGCTTTGTCCTGTATGGTGTTGACCTTGTGTAGTGAACTGATGGAGCAGATTCCTTCCCTCCCAATTGCTGTCAAAGATGTGGTGGAAACCATCCCCACTTGCAGGATTCCCACAGGTCACTAAACAACACAGATTGATAATGTTCTATAAGCACAGAATCTACATAGATCTTATACCTGAATTTTGTAGCAGGGCTTTTAGAAAGAGACATTGCCCCAGAAAGCTTGTGAATAGAATGCTCACATGAATTAAAAAAAATAATCCCAATATGTTCCATGCAGCAACCTGGAAACAGGAAGAGGCCATTCAGCCCCTCAAGACATTCTGCCATTTAATTAGATCATGGCACATCAATATCTAATTTTAATGATAGATGTTAAAGATTAGCAAAGATTATTATTTGAGCTTTTCTGACTGATTCTCTAACTTGGTTTTATTCTTGGTGGGAATTTAACTCTAACCTGAGAATCAAAGTTAAATTTGGTCCAGGTCATCGTTACGTGAATATGCTCCAAGTAAGTGAAACACTGGATTTACAAATATAGTGACAGGAAAATATTCAGCATTCAATTAAATCATAACTGACCTGTGCTAATTGTGTAAATAAGGGTTAAGTATAAATAGTTGGAGGACATTAATTGGCTGATTGCTTGAGCACATATAAAGAAATACATTGACACTGGTGGGGGAGTAGAGTTTGGAGCTATACACTTGTAATGTTTCGCTCTGTGAATAAATCTAAAACTGAGTAAAGATTCGCTCCTGGCCTCCTGCTTCACCAACTGTCTGTCAGGAGTTTAACAAAGTGTATCTTAATTCCAGCTATCTGCCTTGGTTTCATAATCCTTAACACTCCTATCTAGCAAAAATCTACTAATCTCAGTTTTAAAATTTTCAATTGACCGCCAGTCTCGAAAGCTTTTTGCAGGGTGAGAGTTCCAGATTTCCATTACCCTTTGTGTGAGGGAGCACTTTCTGACATCTCCCTGGCTCTAATTTTAAGGTTACGACCCCTAAGGCCATTCCTCAGGTCAGGAACAGTCTGGGATGCCATCATGGTTATTCCCTTACTCCGTTCTCGATTTTCCCACAGATGGATATTGGATCTTGCGACATTAGGAAAATAATTTTTATGCACTATCTTCACTTCTATTTTCACTCCTTGTTCTGATGGTGATATGCTCCCAGGCAGTGATGTTTCATTATTTTGAGCAGGCAAGTTTACCTCTTTAACCTTTTAAGCAGGTTTTTGCCTGTCCAGCCAACCTCACAATGCTGTTGCTGAATTCTCTGCACCTTGCTGCTGACCCTCCTCCCAACAACATGGTTGACTCCTCTGCTAGACTTGTTGAATCCTCTGCTACACTTGACGGCATTCCCATTGGTTTTACTTGCAGTCTTGGTCCTGCCAGCGATGCCAAATTCATTGTCAACTTTCACCTTTGCCCCCCACTGGGTGATAACTTGGCAAGTGGGTCGTTGCTGAAAATGACTGGTTTTCAACCTAATGATGTCAACGCGAATTGTGTAGTTTCTACAATGAATGGCCAATATGCTATGCTGGATTCAGGCCAAAGCAGTGAGTTAAAAAACTCAATAAATGTGGAAATTTGTGGGCTGGCACCAGAAAAGAAATAACAACAAATGCTGCCGGGTTGTCAAAAAATAAAAATACATCTAATTCAGGGGAGGGAAGCTGCTGCCCTTACCCAGTCTGAGCCACCAGCTCCAACACAACATGGTTGACTCTTAATGTTCTGAAATGACCTAACAAGCCGCTTAGTTGTTACAATCAAAATTATTTAGGGCAACTAGAGGTGTGTAATAATGGGCTGCAGCGGTTCAAGAAGGCTTACCACAGTCTTCTCAAGGGGCATCAGGGAATGAGCAATAAATGCTGAACTTGCCAACAATACTGAAATAACTAATAAGAAGGACCATCCCGAATGGTACATTCCACTTGCTGCATCAATCTGCACAGCCAGAATTAATCAAAAAATAGTTTTTGGCTCCTGATACAAGTTCAAAATTTGGGACCCCAAAAAAAAAGAGTGAATCAGAAATCTATTCCTCTTAATAATTTCGAGGTTGGTTAGTAACAGGTTTTGTTACTGTTGGATAAGTACTAGAAGTGACCACAAGAGATTGGTCTAACAGGGGAATTGGACAATGGCTGCTAAAATTCATCATTTCCAACTGTCTGCCTGCAACACTATGAGGGACACTTCACTGCTTAAACAGGGTGAGGTGAAAAAGAGCCTGCATATTAACCCACATGGGAACAGAGGGAGGCCAATCAGCTCCTCGAGCCTGTTCACCAATCAGTGAAATCATAGCTGCCCATCTTTGCCTCATATCCCTTAATACAATTGTTAACAAATATCTATCAATCTTGGATTTAAAATTAACAGTTGACCGAGTATTAGTGCCATTTACAGAACAGGGTTCAAAACTTCTACCATCCTTTGCATGTAGAAAAGTTTCCAAATTTTAGTACTGAAAGATTTGGCTCCAATGCTCTGTAGGTGTGGACTCCCCAACCAGCAGAAATAGTTTCTCTCTATCTAGCCTACCAGTTCCCCTTAATATCTTGAAAACTTCAATCAAATCACTCCTTAACCTTAAAGTTCCAGGGAATACAGCTTTTGTGAAATCTCTTCATCACAATTTAACACTTGGAGTCCAGGTGCCATCCTGGTAAAGCTACTAGAATTGTATAAATAAATTAAATCACAGAGCTCAAACTAACAGTGAACAGAGACCTTAACCTCTAAAATCATTAATACATTCAACTGAGACTCTCTCGGAGAAGGTTTGGCTCAAATACAGAGAACGTGTTCCCACAATGGACCCAAATATCACTGAGAACATTCTGAGATTGAATCCCTGTTGCCAATCCTCCAGGATTGTCCTGGAGTCTCCAGGAAATGAGGATACTGTTGAGAACAGTCCAAACAACCCAGCAGAATAATCACATTAAAATTAAAATACTTTTTTCAACACTTTAACTTATTAGCTATAAAACAGTTGGAGATGGGAAATAAAAGGTTGTTTGACTGAAATGCCCTTGGTATGTCGGACGCCAGTGAGATGGACATGTCGGTTAACCAATGGTGTTAGTATGGGGGTGGGGTGGTTGGAAATCATGTGTTGAATCCTCCAGGAATACATCCAGTCAGAGTTGGCAACAATGCTTGCAACCAGGGGCTCGACACTTGAAAAGAATCTCACAGTAGGAATTGTAATGGAGGCAAACATTTTCTTACCTGGTTACCTTTGGGACCAGAAACTCCAACAGGACCCTAAGGAAGGAAGGAAATTAATAATTAGGGTGGCCATGAAAAATAAATTCTTTTGACTGTACAGAAAAAGGGAGAAAGCATTACCCAACCTTACAATCACCAGTGAAGGTGAGAAAACTGACTGTCAGCATGTAAAATGGTGGCGGAGGTGCACCTCTGCACGTGTCCGCTCTTAAACATGCCCCCCAACGGGGGGAGAATTCTGCCCTGACATCCTCTTCTGACAAAGATGCACGTAAATTTGAGGCAGCAAAAATAAAGGAGGACATTTATTTCTTTAACCAGAGTCAGTGAAAAGAAAAGAATTGGGGCTGAAAATTAAATGTTTAACTCAAAGCGCAAGAATGGAAAATTCATCTGGTTCATCAAGCATGTCTTCTGTTGTCTTAGCAAGTACAACTCAAAACGTGTTTCTCTTCAAGGGGATCAAATCTACAAGGGAATCAAACCTCTGGTCTCACTGAGATACTGTGTTAAATTGAACACCATGGATTAAAATGATGGTGGGATCCACACTTACTGCTGCTCCAGTTTTACTCAAGGCACATTACAGCTATAAACAAGGTGGCTCCAAGAATAAAAAACAGGAGATAAAAGGTTGGCAGACAGAGTCCCACAGCTTCAGCCCAGAACTTCCCACACAACTGGGAATCTTGTAACAGTCTAGCAAAGGGTTTGTAATATCCAGACAGAGAGTTTGTAATGTTCCCATGATTGACTCAGGAGTAGAAGCAGTGAAAAGCTAACTCCGCTCCGTGGTGTTATGTGACCTCGGGGGTTGCCAATTAGCTTTGGTGCCCCTGATTTTGGGATGGCAATCCACAGACCCTTTCTGTAAAGTTTTTTTTATTCGTTCGTGGGGGATAAACATCATTGGCAAGAACTACATATGTTTCCCATCCCTAATTGCCCTCGAGAAGGCTTGCTAGACAACATCAGGGGGAGTTAATCATCAGCCACATTGCTGTGGGTTTGGAGCCACATATAGGTCAGACCGGGTAAGGATGGCAAATATCCTTCCTTCAAGGATCTGGGTGAACCAGATGGGCATTTATGACAATCTAATAGTTTCATGGTCACCATTACTCATATTAACTGTCCTTTTAAAATCCAGATTCATTAATTAATTAAATTTAAATTCCCCCAGTGGCCATAGAACTCACATTTTAGAGCATTAGTCTAGGCATCTGAATTACTAGCCTAGTAACATTGCCCCTATTCCACCATTCCCACTAGGAGTGTGGATAACTGGAGAAAGACAGGATTGCTTTTGGTTCTGATACCCTCCACAGTTCAATAGTCACTGACATTCACTTCAAGGTTCAGGCATGAACCATTTGGATGAGGGATACTGAACACCCACACTCATGGATTCATATCTTGAGCAACAGTCACAGTATTCAGGAGAGAGAGAGAAAACTGGTAGAAGAAAAACAAACTATAAAAACCTTAATGTAAGTTTTCTTTTCCAGCCAGAGCACTGGGGGAAAACAATGGTGTGTCTATACTCTGAGGCAGAGTCTGAGACTCAGACCCAACGGAGATCACAACTTAAAACCTCTCAAGCAGCAAGGCAGGAAAGAGAGAGGCTGCCTGAGCACAGAGGATAGTTGTAGCAATCAGTAACCCATCGCTGTAAGCCAAACTGAGTCTGACCTGGAGAGAGGGATTTGCAGGAACACATTCTGAAAACAATTATAGAGGGCCAGAGGTTAAACTATGGGTCACCAAAATAGAGCTGGATCAAACCTGAGAGAGGTTATTGGAAACTGCTTCTGAACATAAGTATGAGAGGCAGAGAATAAGGGTACTGTATCAGGATTAGTGTTTAAAAGTCCAGTAGAGTTAGTTAATAACCTTGAACTAAGTGAAAATAGAGGCTGTAGGGCTGCCAACTCCCCAGGATTGCCCTGGAGTCTCCAGGAATTAAAGCTTAACCTCCAGGGCACTTCCAGGAGCAATCGAGAATCGTCCAACTGGGCAATGCGAAGTTCACTCGCTTTCAAATCAGAGTGGAAAAGGTGGAGTGTCCCCATGATGGACATGTCAGGTGACCAATTGTGTGACGGTGAGACAGTTTCAGGAAGATGTCATGTGATGAAACCTCCTTGAACATGTCCAGAGTTGGCAGCTCTAGGCTGTACTGATTGCTGTATCGAAGGCTCAAGCTAATTGGATAGCTCTTTCAAGGAGCCAGTTTGGGCATAATGGGCCAAGTGGCCTTCTTCTGCACTCGATCATTCAATGATTCTATGATGACTCGCCATCACTTTCTCAGAACAACTAAGAGTGCGCAATTAATACCGGTCTTGTCAATGATGTCCACATCCCGAGAATGAATGATAAAAATAATTATGCTTTTTATATATTTTGAAACTTCTCTGTTCATGTAACAAATAATTTATTCCCGGGGGGAAAAAAGTTAATGTAAATTTTCCTTTTGGAAAGAAAACCTCCTCCCCACTCCCATCAGTTATTGCCAGATCTCTCCTTTCATCAATAGTACATTTCAAAAGGGAACTGGATAAATACTTGGAAAGGGAAATATTGTGAGGCTCTGCGGGATGAACTGGGGAGAGGGACCAATGGATTAGCTCTTTCAAAGAACTGGCACAGGCCTGATGGGTCAAATTCCTCCTTCTGCATTGTAAGAATCTATGATACTTAAATGGCGTTGAACAGTCAAGGGTGAAGATGAACAAAATCTAGGGACAGCATCTTCCACCCCCCCCACCGTCGAAGGGGTTGTGCGGACGTGCCGCCATTTTACGTGGGCGGGCCAATTAAGGCCTGCCCAGTGTGACGCACACCCGGAAGCGCTATGTGCTCCCTGTGCGGGCCCGGTGGGGGAGGCGATTCCCGGAACCGGGAGTGCGCTCTTTCACGCGTGCGTGCGGAAGGGCGCACTGATCTCCCCGAGGCAAAGCGCTGCCTCAGGGAGATCGGCTCAAGTTTGAAAACTTTAATAAAGGGAGAAAAAAATATTCTTGACATGCCCCCTCAAGTGACACTGTCACATGAGCAGGGACCTGTCAATTAATTTTATTTTAAAAATTTTATACACATTTTAAATCCCTCATGAAACCTCATCCCGCTCGTGGATGAGGTTTCATGTTTTTTCTGAAGGCCGCCAGGGCTCCCGGCCTCCCCGACAACCTTAAGGTTGGATGGGCAGGTCCATTAATTGGATTAATTACTTTTTTAAAGGCCTTAAGTGGCCGTTGACAGTTTGGCGGGCGCACAGCCAACTCGGCCGCATGCGCGCCGAACTGAAAATCTAAATGACGTGCGGTGATGTCAGGACGCATACCCGACATCACCACGCGTCATTTTACACGTTGGCGAGTGGGCCCCGCCCCCCCGCTCACCAACAGGAAAATGCTGCCCCAGGAGTATTAATAGGCTCAATGTAGCCAATCATTGACAGAGCCACAATTGACATAGCCAATGGACATCAGGATGGTTCTGTAACAGGCAGCCATCTTAATGACTAACTTCATTTCGTCACTGACAATGATGATAACAACACTCACCCTCTCCCCAAAATTCCCACGGATTCCTGTAGGTCCCGGGACACCTGGCTCACCGCTCTCACCTTTCCGACCCTGTGGAGAAAATACACAGCTGAGTTACTCTTAATGTGGAGATGGGAAGAAGAAGGAGAATGGGAGAAGAGAAGGAGAGGAAGGTGGTGGGGGAGAGAGGAGGTGAGGAAAGTGAGAAGAGGTGACAGAAGAGAGAAGTGGAAGAAGAATTAGGAGAGGAAGAAGGAGGAAGAGAGAGGGAGAAAGGAGAGATAAGGAGAGAGCAAAAGGGGTGGAAGAGGAAGAAGGAAAAGACGAGGATGAGAGATGGAGGGAGAAATAAAGCAGGACGGACAACAAAGTGTGAAGTGTAATAGGGACAAGAAGAAGGGGAGATGGGGGAAAGATGAGGGAAGCAGACAGGAGACAAGGAAGAGGCTGGGGAAGGGCCAGAGAAAAGGAGGGGAAAGTGAACAGAGGAAGAAGAAAACGAGATGTAGAAAGAAAAGCTGATGGAGGAAAAAGTTGGAAATGGGGGAAAGGGGAGATGGAGGAGGGAGAGAAACATTTGAAGGAGAAGGAGAGGCAGAGAAGGCAGCTAACGATAGAAACGGTATGAGTGAGGTGAGAGGAGGAATAGTGAGAGGAGAGTGGATGGAGCAGGGGAAAAGATGGGAAAGGAGATGATTGGAAAGACAGAGATGGAGATGGAAGGAGGGAGGTGAGGTGAAAGCAAGTCGATAGATGGTAGTCAACAGAGTTGGATGCGGGGAAGGGGAGAGGAGGTAAAGGGGATGAGATGAAGAGGCAGCAGAAGGATAGGAAAGAGGGAGGAAGGATGGGGAAAGGATCCAGTGGAATAAGAGGTGCCAGGAGAGGAGGAGAAAAGGAATGAGGAATGAGTGCGAGACAATATTTTAAGGTACTGGGAAAGACGATTTGCAAAAACTTTAAAAATTGTTCTAAAGAGAATTTCCTTTTATCTCAACAAATGATGAGTTACAATTACATTTAAATAAGAACATCCATGTGATTACTGTTAGCATTCCTGCACCTTGTCAACAAACTCCGAGCTCTCTGGGGCTGGCAGGGCTTGTAGCAGGGATTCATGGGAAAGAAACTATCACCACAGGAACAGGGGCCATTTACCTGATGAGGAGCTCCCCCTGTCTGTATACCATGGCAATGCAGCTTCCTGGGGAGGGCAACAATGCAGCTTACTAGGGAGGAATGCCTCCTTTCTTTATTTCTTATTCTTTCATTGGATGTGAGCGTTGCTGAAAGACCAGCATTTATTGCTCATCCCTCATTCCGCTTGAGAAGGTGGTGGTGAGCTGCCTTGAACTGCTGCAGTCCATCTGTAGCTTCCGAAGAAATCAACTCCAACTTATCCAAACTATCCTTATAGATAAAAGCCTCCAGTATTTCAATATCCTCACAAAACTCCTTGATACTCTCGCTAGTGCAATAACTTTGTTCCTGTAATGCTGTAAACAGATCTCTATGCAGTACTTAGCTACCCTGTCTACATCATCATTATCCTAACTCTTGACTCCTTCCTATTATCTGCGATTTATTTCATATTTCCCAATTACTGCCAGGATTTTTACCTACCCTATTTTTTATGTAAACAGGCCTCTGGAACCTGAGCTTCCTCTGAGTCTATTTGTGTGTACATTTTGGCTGCTGCTCTGGACCTGACCCCATTAATCTATTTCCACTTTTGTTCTTTGTCTATTTCTTTTCTCTTTACCCCCTCCTAGATTCTCTTCTATTGTCATGGCTCTTTTCACTGCTCTACCCTCCCAATTCCCTACCCCCACACTTCAGAGCTCCTCAACCATCCCGCCACAATCCCAGGCTTGGCTCCCTCTTCGATAAGGCCACAGCTTCCCTCCGTGCCTGCCTTGGCATCCGCCAATGGATCCATTGAGGTACTGGAGACTGGCAGGCAGCAACCCCGATTACCCCATCCCACTTTCCCATTGACCTTCCTGCCTAGTGTGCCCACTGAGGGGTTACTCTTGCCAATCTCCTTCCTGTCCAACTCAGCCCTCCCGCTGCTGACGCTGTGGACTCTGCCAGCAGATCAGCTCTCTCCACTGCTTTACGAATCTCTCTCCAAAATGCCGGTTCACTTATGAACAAGGCTCTTGCCATCCATGAGCTGGGAGATTGCATCAACATCATGGCCTTGATAGAAACCTAGTTGAGAGGTAGCATTGCCTGTTAATGAAGCCTCCCTGCCTGGCTATATATTCCACCACTTGCCCCAGTGGCAGTGTGATGCTTATCATCAGATCACACCCTGGCCTGAGCCCCTACTTCTCTGGCACTCGTAGACTCATAGACATTTACAGCACAGAAGGAGACCATTCAGCCCATTGTGTCCATGCCGGTCAACAAAGATCTGACTACACTAATCCCATTTTCCAGCACTTGGCCCATAGCCCTGGAGGCTATGGCAACGCAAGTGAATATCTAAATACTTCTTAAATGTTACGAGAGTCTCTGACTCAACCACCCTTTCAGGCAGTGAGTTCCAGACTCCTACCACCCTCTGGGTGAAAAGAAATTCTCCTCAACTCCCCTCTTAGCTTTCTACCTCTTACCCTTTATCTATGCTCCCTGGTTATTGACCCTTCTACTTATAGAAAAATTGCCTTCCTATCCACCCTATCTATGCCCCTCGGCACTTTCTCCTCCTTTAAGCATCTTCGTTGTTCTACTCTCTCATCTCTCTTTCAAAATCATCGTTCTCTATCACCCTCTCGGGCACAATAAAAATGATCTTACCGAGATTTCTTAAGTGCATCCCTCCCTTGGCCCCTGCACCAAACAAGTTTTCATCCTCAGTGATTTCAACCTCCATCTGAACTCACCATGTTCTCAAACCTCTGGGTTCAATGCCCTCTTAATCTCCCTAAATCTCTCCCTCCATCTAAACTCCCAACCCATATTCACAGCCTTTCCCTTGGCCTTGCCCCATCTCAAGTGGTCTTGTTATCTCCCATTGTATCAATCACAGATAAGGCTATTTCTGATCACTTCCTTGTATCACTCAAATACCCACATCCTCCTGTCAATGCTCCAACCCTCCCCACTTCTGTATCCATCCCTTGAAAAACCTATCCCCCAATTCACTCACAACTGCACTTTCAAAATCCCAACTATCTAGCCTTTGGCTCTCTATTTGCCATGACATTCCTGCACATGCTGATTTGCTCAACCCCACCCTCACCTCCACCTTCAACCCCACCCTCACCTCCACCTTCAACCCCACCCTCACCTCCACCTTCAACCCCACCCTCACCTCCACCTTCAACCCCACCCTCACCTCCACCTTCAACCCCACCCTTACCTCCACCTTCAACCCCACCCTCAGCTCCACCTTCAATGTCCTATTGCCCACTAAAACCGTTACTCTCTCTCGCCCTGGCTGTTCCCTCATCTCCACTCACTTAATCCAAGGGACACAGACTTGAAAGGATATGATGAACAACTGGTTTAGCCACCCAACACCAGATCTGGCTGAACCACATCAAACACCATTGGGTCCTGTCCTGCCAAAACCACTCATTATTCCAGGATCACCCTGGAATGCAAAGATAACTCTGACTTCCTTTCTCTACAGCAAACCATTTTCATAAACCATCTCCCTCCATCTCCTGTACCTTCACCTCCAACAACAAGTGCTAGGAGTTAATGAATTTCTTTGTCCCTAAGATTGAGAGAATACAATCAGCTGCCTTATCATCCCCTTCCACTAGCCCACCGGGCCAAACTTCCTCTAAAGCTTTGCCCCCTGCCCTCACCCTGCACTTGTATCTTTCTCTAGTTTCTCTCCTATCCTCCCTCATGCCCTCTAGAGTTCATCTTGTCCATGAGACCCGCTTCCTGTTCCCTTGAGTCCGTACAGACTCAGAATGTTAACTCTGTTTCTCTCTCCACAGATGCTTCCTGACCTGCTGAGTTTTTCCAGCATTTTCTGTTTTTAATTCAAATTTCCAGCATCCACAGTATTTTGCTTTTATCCTGCTCCCTTGATCCTATTCAAACTAAACTGCTGATCACCCAAAAGGGACCAATGGTATGGTTGCTAAATTTGTTGATGATACAAAGATAGGGAGGAAAGTAAGCTGTGAAGGGGATGTTAAGAGGCTACAGAGGGACATAGATAGGTTAAGAGAATGGGAAAAGATCTGGCAAATGGAATATAATGTGGGAACATGTGAAATTGTCCATTTTGGCAGGAAGAATAAAAAAGAAGCATATTATCTAAATGGTGAGAGATTGCAGAGCTCTGAGATGCAGAGGGATCGAGGCATCCGAGTGCATGAATCATGAAAGGTTAGTATGCAGGTATCCAGCAAGTAATTAGGAAAGCTAATAGAAAGTGATTGTTCATTTCCAGGGGAATTGAATGTAAAAGTAGGGAGGTTATGCTTCAGTTGTACAGGGCAATCTGGAGCATTGTGTACAGTATTGGTCTCCTTACTTAAGGAAGGATGTAAATGCATTGGAAGCAATTCAGAGAAGGTTTACCAGACAAATACCTGGAATGAGCAGGTTATCTTATAAGGAACATTTGGACAGGCTAGGCTTGTATCCTCCAGAGCTTAGAAAAGTAAAAGGCGACTTGATAAAAACATATAAGATCCTGATGGGTCTTGACAGGATGTGGAAAGGATGATTCCCCTTGTGAGAGAATCTAGAACTAGGGGTCGCTCATTTAAGACAGAGATGAGGAGAAATTGTTTCACTCAGAGGGTCGTGAGTCTTTGGAACTCTCTTCCTCAAAAGGCAGTGGAAGCAGAGTCTTCAAATATTTTGAAGACAGAGCAAGATGGATTCTTGAAATGCAAAGGGGTAGAAAGTTATGGGGGTAGGTTGGAATGTGGAGTTGGGGTTACAAACAGATCAGCCATGATCTTATTGAATGGCGGAGCAGGCTCGAGGGGCCGAGTGGCCTACTCCTGCTTCCAATCCGTATGTTCCTATATTTCCCGCCCGGCCCCCATGTTAGCTGATATTGTAAACAGTTCTGGCTCTTCAGGTGTTGTCCCTCTTTCCTTTAAATCTGGTGTCATCACCCCTCTCCTCAAAAAAAAAATCCTTGACTCCACTGTCCTTGCAAATTACCGTCCCATCTCCAACCCCCTTTTCCTCTCCAAAGCCCTGTTCTGGGGGATCGTACAGGCTGCAGGAGTTGTACTTTAACGGGGCTGGAACCAATGTCCTTGTGAAGTGGTTTGCTAGCTCTAGTGGGGAGGGTTTAAGCTAACTTGGCAGGGCGTTGGCAAACAGGATGTAACATTGGAAAGGGAAAAACAAGGGGCACCATGGACTGGGACAGACTGGTCTCCTTGGAGATGAGAATGTTGAGGGGAGATTTGATCGAGGTGTTCAAAATCATGAGGGGTCTGGACAGAGCAGGTTGGGAGAAACTGTTCCCATTGGCAGAAGGGTCAAGAACCAGAGGAAACCGATTTATGGTGAATGGCAAAAGAGCTAATGGCAACATGAGGAAAAGCTTTTATACACAGAAAGGGGTTAGGATCTGGAATGCACTGCCTGACAGTGTGGTGGAGGAAGATTTAATTTCAAAAGGGAATTATCTGAAGAGAGAAAATTTGCAGGGCTATGGGGAGAGGCGGGGGAGTGGTTATAACTGAGTTGCTCTTGCAGAGAGCTGGCATGTACACAAAGGGCCAAATGGCCTCCTTATGCGCTGTAACTATTCTATGATTCTATTCTATTCACTCCTGTCTGGTCTCTAATATTCTACCTCCAAAATCACCCTGCTTGCTGACCTACACTGGCTTCCATATAAGCAACACCTTTGGTTTTAAAATTCTCATCCCTGTTTTCAAATCGCTCCATGGCCTTGCTCCTCCCTATCTCTGTAGTCTCCTCCAACCCTACAACCCCCCAAGATATCTGCACTCATCTAATTCTGGTCTCTTGAACATTGTAGATTATAATCGCTCTACCATTGGTGGCTGTGCCTTCAGCTGCCTGGGCCCTAAGCTCTTTAATTTGTTCCATAAACCTCCCTGCCTCACATTCCTCCTGTAAGATGCACCTTAAAACCTACCTCTTTGACCAACCTTTTAGTCATCTGACCTAATATCTCCTTATGTGGCTCAGTGTCATATTTTGTTTTATAATGCTCCTGTGAAGCACCTTGGGATGTTTTATTACATTATTGGCGCTGCATAAGTATAAACGGGATGGTGACATAGTGGTAATGTTACTGGCCTATTAATCCAGATATCTGGACTAACAGAGACATGGGTTCAAATTCTACCATGGAAGCTGGAGGAATTTAAATTGAATTAATAAATCTGGAATAAAATACTTGCTTCAGTAATGATGACCATGAAACTACTAGATTGTTGTTTAAAAACCCATCTGGTTCACTAATGTCCTTTGGGAAGGAAATCTGCTGTCCTTACCTGGTCTGGCCTACATGTGACTCCAGACCCACAGTAATGTGGTTGACTCTGAAATGGCCTAGCAAGTTACTCAGTTCTATCAAACCGAACTGCCTTATTTATCTGCCCTGCTACCCTCCGGGATTTGTGCACTCCACCTTTTCCTCTCATCCCTATTTATTGTGTATTCCTTTTATCTTATTTTCCCTTCACAAAAGCAGCACCTCACACTTCTCTGAATTGAATTCCATTTGCCACTTTTCTGTCTACCTGACCAGGATACCTTTGGACTGCAACATTCAGACAGTCCTGGAGATGGTAAGGGGTTGGGGGCATGGGGGGCGGTGGGGAAGCAGTCCTGCTCCCCAGGAAGGGGCATCAGTACTGGTTTAGCTCGCTGAGTGATACAGTATAGTGCTGATTCCAATCCTTCATCTGTGCTGAGTTAAGAGACTGGAGGAGGCACAGGCGGGGCTGGGAGAGGGTAAAAGATTCCCCAACATTCCCACTATAAATTATTATCCAGTGATTTCCTCCTGGGCAGCTGGTGTGCGTATCAGACAAGATGAGGGCCAGGCTCAGATGGGATAAGCAGTACCATTGAACTGGTTGCTGATAATGCACAATGCAGTGTCTTGTATAAAGATAGACCTTTTGTCAGAGCCCAGGGAAGTGCTGGACACCTGCAGGAGCATTCACAGTAAGGAGGGGGCATTGGAACATGAAGAGAGGGATAATGATTCGTCCGAACATACTGCAGCTGTCAGAGTTTGTGCAGGACACCCTGTCACTTCAGAACCCTCCATTGCCAGCATTACTGTACCATTGTTATAACCCTGCTCTCTTACTCTCAATGGTGCATAGTCACGAGGAGTGTTCGCCTGGTCTCAGGGCATCTCTCTCACATGAGTCAGAAGCATTGGCTCAAGTCCCATTCTGGGATGAGGTGCCAGTTTTTCTAAAGAAGAGATCCAGGACCCATAATCCAGGCAACCAGTCCCAGAGTAGTCCTGTGGGAGTGCTACACTGTCAGATGCTCCCTTTCAGATGAGGTGTTAAACCAATGCCCCATCTGTCCTGTCAGGCAGACATAAAGAATCCCACATGCACTATTTCAAAGAAAAACAGGGGAGTTCACCCTGGGCCAATATTTCCGCTCAAACGACATGACTAAAAACAGAATAACTGGTCATTTATCACATTATGGTTTGTGGGATCTTGCTATGTGCAAATTGGCTGCCATGTTTCCTACATAACAACGTTAACTACAGTTCAGAAATAATCCATTGGCTGGGCAGCGCTTTGGTTAGCATGAGTGTAAATGCAAATGTCTGCAGTCAGGAAGATTGCTCCTTACCTGGAAACCTCTACGCCCCTGGATTCCACGTTCCCCAACTGCTCCCATTTCCCCCTGCACAAATCAGGAAAAAAGAGCCATAAATCGAACAGCAGCAATGGTGGGGGAAGAACAGGTAATGCAGAAGCAGACACAGATATACGCGCAGGTGCACCCATAGAAACACACAAAGGTACAAGCGTAGGTACACTCAGGAAAACACAAATGCACATGAACACTCACAGGGGCATTCAGTAATGTCACAGAAAAACTGGCAGCTGTGGCGCAGTTTGTAGCACTGTTGCCCAAGTCACAAGGTTGTAGGATCCAGTCCAACTCTAGGACTCAGGCAGAAAAACATAGGCTGACACTCTAGTGCCAGTACTGAGGGAGTGCTGCACTGTGAGAGGAGACATGAAACTGGGGCCCTGTCTGATCTCAGGTGGACGTAAACAATCCCATGGCACTACTTTGAAGAAGAGCAGTGTTGTTATCCCTGGTCCCCTGACACAATATTTATCTCTCAACCAACATCACAAAAACAGGTCATTATCACATTGCTGTTTGTGGGAGCTCTCTGTGTGCACCTTGGCTGCTGTGTTTCCTACATTTCAACAATGACTACACTTCAAAAGTACTTAATTGACTGTAAAGTGCTTTGGGATGTCTGGTGATTGTGAAAGGCACTCTATAAATGCAAGTTGTTTTATTTTTATGTAACCACACAAACACACACATACAGATATACATAGAAAGCCATATAGTAATCCTGTGAGAGAGGACATATAGTCACCAAATACAGATAGGCTTTATGCTTACATGTACAAGGTAATATAACAACAAATACACTGCCTTCTTTGAATATAACCACTCATATTGAGGTGTTCACATTCAGTGTCTGCTGTCACTCGCGGTGAGAATTCCTGGAGCAAACAGGGAGGAAATGGAGCAATGGTTCTGTCACTGGCCTATTAAAGTGTCAGAATTCAGACTGGAAAATACCAAAATGCCATCTCCTCTTGGTAACCTTTGATCTTATCACCAGCGTCACTGTGGGGCATGGTGAGAATATGGTAGAATTTTTCATCTCGGCACGGTAAAAAGAAGCTGTTTGAGGACCCAGTATGAAGGCAAGAGGAGAAACACATCACTGGGTGATGGTTTCCACTAGCTTGATCATGCCAATATCCTTTTTTGGTGGAGGGGCTTCATTTGGGGAAACTCCCTCCTACCATAACCAAACCTGTGGTGTTTCTGTCATGTTCTCACCGGAGTTACTGTGGGATGGTGCCTGAAGGGCATGGACGTTCAGGGCCTCCAGTTTTATCACCCTCTGAGCTCAGCTTTTCACCAATTCTGGCCTTTTGTACATCTCTGATTTTAATCTCTCTATCACTGGCGGCCGTGCCTTCAGCAGCCTGGGCCCCACTTCTTGCCCTAAGACTCTCCATCCTTTTCCTCCTTTAAGACACTCTTTAAAAACCTACCTCTTTGATTACATTTTTGAACATATGAACATAAGAATTAGGAGCAGGGGTAGGCCATTTGGCCCCTCGAGCCTGCTCCGCCATTCAATAAGATCATGGCTGATCTGTTTGTTCCAAATCCCACATTCTTATCTATCCCCAATAACCTGTGATTCCCTTGCCTAACAAGAATCTATCTACCTCTGCCTTAAACATATTCAGTGACCCTGTTCTAATATGTGGCTCTATGTCTCTACGTGGCTTGGTGTCAAATTTTATTTGATAACTCTCCTGTGAAATACCTTGAGAAGTTTTATTACAACGAAGGTGCTACATAAATGCAAGTAGTTTTTGTTCTTCAGGATGGGCCTGTTATAAAGGTCAGCAGTCTAGCTTGCATGAATTGCGACTGGGTTTCTGGGATTTGTCCCAGCGCTGTGGATTTTGCAAGGACCTTTCATCTGCTGCACCTCTCGAGCTTTTCTCCCAGTCTAATCCAGCAGGATCTCAGGCACTGAATGGAGTCTGTGTCATTCATTGCTCACTATGACCCTTGTATTCTGGCAAGAAACCAACCCCCACACTAGAACTGCCCAAGTATTAGTCCCTGTATATTCCAGGGAACCTCTGAGTCTTGTGTACACAAGACAAACAATGAGCCTTTGAGAACACGAGCAAGGATCCAAACCAGACAGGAGGGTTAGCCGTTCTAACATTCTGGATTAACGAAAAACCCTCCCTGCAAAACGTAGTCAAATTTATTTCAGGCCTGGGTGCCAGTTTTTATATGGAGTTTATTCACTACTAAAGCATAGCCTGGGATAGCAATCCTGGCTCGATCCCACTAAAGAAGGTGTGGAAAGAGAGGAAAAGAGATGAAAGAAAAGATAGAAAGAATGGTTGCAATGACCTGAAAAGGGTGCAGCCTGAAAGGGAGATGGAAGCAGATTCAATAGTAACTTTTATAGGAGAATTGGATACGTACTTGAAACAGAAAACTTTGCAGGGATATGGGGAATGAATGGGGGCATGAGACTAATTGGATAGTGCTTTTAAAGAGCTGGCAAAGGCCTGATGGGTTAAACGGCCTCCTTCAGTAATATTTAACGGGAGCGAAACAGGGAATGACAGAGAGGATGGGAAGGGTGAGAAGATAAAGACAGGAGAAACAGAGGATGGGGAAAGAGGAAGAGAGAGAGTGGTGAAGAGAAAAGAGAATGGGAGAGGGATAGTATGTGGGTCAGGAATAGAGAGAAGAAACTGAGAAGAGGGAAAGAGGCA